>NC_041231.1:72572098-72625180 GCF_002837175.3 Physeter macrocephalus
TTCAGTAGTTGTAGCATGTGGGCTCAGTAGTTGTGGCTTGCAGGCTCTAGAGCACAGGCTCAGTAGTTGTGGCGCACAGGCTTAGTTGTTCCGTGGTATGTGGGATCTTCCCGGACCAGGGCTCGAACCTGTGTCCCTTGCATTGGCAGGCGGATTCTTAACCACTGTGCCACCAGGGAAGCCCTGTACTTTGTTTCTTGAGCCAACTTTTGAAATAATGTCAGGTTGTGGGTAGAACGCTGGAACTGCTTGTTAAAGCTGTCAGGGCAGATGCATTATATGAAATTCTGGTCTCTTTGAGGGTACTAAAAGATTAATATGAGTAATCCCCTGCTGCCTCTTCCTCCACCTTTCTTCTCCTGGGTGGGTCACAGTTGAAGAAATTTGCAAGGTGTCAGTGGATCACCTGGGTCTTCACTGCTACTTAGCAATCACTTTAGTTATCTACTCATGACTTAGACAGTGCGTCTGCCCTGATAGCCTTAACAAGATGAGCAGATGACTGGTCACCTTAAGTCAGAGTCTTATAGGATTGGACTTAAAAGATTTTTTAAAAGACCCTTCTCTCTATTTCTCCTATAAATTAGATTTCCTATTGTTATGCTCTTAAAGGCCTGGACATCCTTGCTTGTGCCCTCTGGGGAGCCTTATGGTATACGTGCCTACAGAGCTAGGTTTTGTGGGGTTTTTGCTGGCGGGTGCAGGGGTTAGCCAGTTCCACTATGTACTGGAGGGAAATTGAGGTGTTGGTGGAGAGTTAGCTGGTCTGTTTCTTTCTAGGCAGGAGAGGAAGAGAACTGATACCTGCTACTAGGGAAGAGTAATGGCAAGAAATGGGCTTGTTTTTAAATATTCTGACATTCTAATCTAACAGTTAGAGAGGGCCCACCTCATACAGAACACTTTTCTGAACTGTGTAGAGGCATATACTAAGCAATAAACAGCAACCAACACATATATAAAACAATAGTTTTTAAGAGAAGTTGGCAAAGTATACCCACACGCCAAATTGGCCCATCACCTGTTTTTGTATGGCCCACGAGCTAAGAATGATTTTAAATGAAAAAGATCAAAAGGACAGTAATTTTACATGTGAAAATTATATGAAATTCAGATTCCAGTGTTCACAAATAAATTTTTATTAGAACACAGCCATGCTCATTCATGTATGTATTGCCTGTGGCTGCGTCTGCACTTGAACAGCAGAACTGGGTAGTTACTACACAGACCCAGTGGTCCTTTGCAGAGAAAGTTCATCAACCCCTGTTTTACAAAGCCCTCTGACAAACGTTATTTTTCTGGGATCATCCTAACAGTCTGCAGCATAGGCAGGGCAGATAGTCTCCTCCTTATTCTGCAGATGAGGAAAAGGTTTGAATGGTGACCTGCCTTGAGTCACATGACAGGGCTAGAACTCAGCTCTGGGCCTTTTTTCATCCATAATGCTGAAACTTTTTCCTGTTCTTCTCTACTACATATACCCAAGAGATGATTTTGTTGTAACCAAAAGAAAATATACAGAAAAAGTGAGAACCATACTAACTGGAATGTTAGTGAAGACATTTAATGAATAAAGGTTCATTTCCAAGTGCTGGCTGGATTTTCCTTTAATATGACAGTAATTCCCAAAATAGAAATTTGAGAGCATTCTTTATCTGTGTGTTAAATTATTTGAACAAAGAGATTTCCATTGTTTCCTTGGAAACTGGTTCCTGGTCATAGCCTAACTTCCCCAGGCATTTAAAAAATAAAGTGGTGGCACGTTTTAACAGATTTCCTTGCTAAACTGCCCTTGGGTCTTTGAACATGAATTGGGCTTCATTGGCTGCTAGTCTTCATTCCTGTCTGACAGATCTGTCCCTTGGAAAATTAATATCACTGCCACTGAGTGGCTGAACTTCATGTTCGTCTGGTTTTACTAATTAAATTTATAATAATCTCTAAGTGAAACTAGTTTTCCCTTTTTGAACTATGCCTACTTGAAGACCAGGTAGTGTGCAAAACAGGCTGACTTATTCTAGTAGAACATTCAGAAAATATTACCTATTAAAAATATTTTATGCTTTCCTGCTGGGCTGGTTTGAAGTGAAACATGGTGAGATTTATTTACAGTTCTCTCTATGTGTCTTTCTCTTCCTTTTTCTCTAATGAAGCTTGGAGCATCAGGCCATTTATCAGAGATAATTATACAACAGATGGAGCTTTTCTGATATATAATAGTATCAAAGTGGGAGATTCTTTCCCATAATGAAGAATGCCAAAATTTTAAATGTCTCTTCTGATTTTAATTTAAAGGTACTTTTTTTTCCCAGTGCATTTATTTATCTTGAAGCTGATTCTGTAAAGCATGGTGCTTTTATTAGGGCTTGCGTTCTAAAAGGATTGGTACTTTGCAGTACAGTTTGATAACGTACAGTTATATGCTGTATTGAATTGAATGGTTGTAATTCACCAGGAATCAATGTATGGGATCATTGAATGAATCCCGGTCAAAATGCAAAAGAACTGACCAGTTTAGCAGTGTTTTCTTATGGAAATTACTTCTATTCCACACTGTTAGCTGGATCAGAACTTGTTCAAGCACTTAGAGTATCATCTGACCTTTTTTGTAGTCTAAAAATAGAGTCAAAATTAAAGCAAAACCATGACTTTTAAATTACTTATTTGCTGCCCTCTTTTTTGTCTTAAGTTATTTTATCTTTTAAGTATACAAGTAAAGCAAAGACATACAGGTTTATGTATGTTAGAAGGTGAAAATATTCTTTTAATGCCTCCACCCCGTTCCCCACCCCCCAAATTCCCACTCTTTCCAGAGATAACCACTGTTTATTTATTTTGGATTATATATATTCTTTTTCTATGCATGTCTTTCTATATACATGTCTACATAAATATAAGGTTTTCTTTATACAAATGAGAACATACTATACGTATTGTTTTGTAACTTGCTTTTTTACTTAACGATGTATTTTAGAGATCTTTCTAGGTCAGCCTAATTCTTTTTAAACTGCTCTGTAGTATTCTGTATTATTATTATTTTCTCTTTTCTTTTGAGACTATTTCTGATATTTCACTGCTATAAACCATATGATGTAAACATTTTTAAACGTAAGTAATGGTGCATGTATCATTTTTCCATGATAAATACATGGAAGAGGAACTAACAAGTCAAAGAATATGTATTAAAATTTTATATACACCGCCAGATTAACTTCCAAAATGACATTACTGCTTTCTTCCTATATGCCACTTTATTTGAGTGAGCATTTTTCCCATGCTTTTACCAATGTTAGGTGTTCTTTTTTTTTGGGCAACAGGCAAAAGAAAAGCTTATCTTAACTTGCATTTCCCTGACATCTCCTAATAGTGAGATTGAGCACTGTTTCATATGTTTATTAGCTATTTGTGTCTCCATTGATTTGCCTATCTGTATTCTTTGCTTATTTTTTTGTTAGCCTTTTTTTCTTACTGATTTGTAGGAGCGCCTTACATATTCTGGATATTTGTTATGTATTCTTATATATTTGTTACATATCATGTAAATATTTTCTTCTGGTATGTCACTTGACTTAATTTTGATTTGGGTGCCTTGTATTCCATTAGAAAATTCACAGATTTTAAAATTCAGGTCTGTTAGTTTGTCTTCTAGGTTTGTGTGTTTCTTAGAAGGCTTTCTCCATCACAGGGTTATAAAAATATTTTTCTTTATATTTTACAGTTTATATTTATATTTAGCTCTTGAGTCCATCTGGAATTTATTTAGTATATGATATGAGGTATAGGGATTTACCTTTATTATTTTTCCAAATGGATAACCAATTATGTCAAAACCACTTATCAATTAGGCCTGGTTTGAAATTCCCTTACTATTTTTTTTTTTTTTTTTTTTTTTGTGGTATGCATGCCTCCCTCTGCTGTGGCCTCTCCCGTTGCGGAGCACAGGCTCCGGACGCGCAGGCCCAGCGGCCATGGCTCACGGGCCCAGCCGCTCCGCGGCATGTGGGATCCTCCCAGACCGGGGCGCGAACCCGGTTCCCCTGCATCGGCAGGCGGACGCGCAACCACTGCGCCACCAGGGAAGCCCCTCCCTTACTATTTTATAAACGTAAATCTGTTTTTAGACTCTTATTTTGTTCCATTGGTCTAATTGTATATTCCTGAGACTGGAAAATAACTTTGTGGTGTGTATTGGTATCTGATACAGCTAGTTCCCCCTTAGTTTATCTTTTTCTAAATTTTGTTGGCTATTTTTTTGCATTTTTTCTTCTCGATGCACTTTGTCAAATTCTATTAAAAATTACAGTGTGATTTTTTTAATTGGGTTTTCACTGAAAATATAGGTTTATTTGGGAATAATTGACATTTTAATACATTTTTGGGCCTTCTCATATAGGAATATCATTTGTCTTCATTTGTTCAAACCTTCTTAAATATTCTTGAGTAAAGATTTATTATTTTCTTAGTGTAAGCCTTATATATTTCTTGTTAGAAATTCTTCTTTATAGCTTTATATATGTATTTCCTGTTCCTAACTCCGATACTACTTCTTATTACTAATGTATGTGAAATATATTAGTATTTCACACATAAATGTAGTATTTGCTGCAGGTTTTTTTGTAGATATTATTTATCAGGTTAAGAAACTTCTATTTTTAGCTTGTTAATTTTTTTAAATCAGAGAGGAATGCTTATAAAACGCTTTTCAGCATCTGTTGAGATGATCATATACATTTCTCCTTTAATATGTAATCTCTTAATTTAATAGACTTCCATTGTTAAACCATCTTTGCATTCCTTGAATAAACTCTGTTCTTTCAGTGTACTGATGCATTCAAAATGCTAATTTTATTTTAAATTTTGTACCTTTTTAATAAGTGAGTTAATTTTGTGTACGTGTGTGCTTATATATGGTGGGCATGCTATTCCTGTCTAGTTTAGATACTAGTTACATTAATCTCATAGAAAGCTTTTCATCTTTTCCTGTGCCCTAACACTGCTTTTTGTCTTATATTCTGACATTGTGTAATGTATCTATTCTTTGAAAGCTTGAAGAATTTATTCATAAAACTGATTGGCCTGATATCTGATATTGGACTATTTATATTTTCGACCTCATTTAAAGTCAGTTTTGGCAATTAGTATTATTATAAAAATATCTATTTCATCTACATTTCTAAATTTATTGGAACATATTCTTATTTAAAAATATTTTACTATTAAAGGTGCTCTTAATTTTAGAATATGTATTGTACCAAGTACACAAACTAAATCTTATTCTTAATTAGTCTAATATTGTTTATATTTCCTAATTTGCCTTTGTTTATGATCCTCTAGTGTTAGCTCAATGGAGAAATATTAAAGGTCTGGGAAGTTGTTATTGTCACCGTTGTGTTTTCATAGGATTACAGCCATAATCTTTAGACTGTTCTTGCTTCTAATCTTGTCCTAGTCAGTAAACTAGTCAGATGAATCCCCATTGATATCATGTTAAACAAAAAGGGGAATTCTTTCATTGACTCATCACTGCCTATTTGATCATCCAGATTCTTAATCTTGTATCAGACATCCTTTCCCCACATAATCTGGAACCTCATTGTATCTGACCTCCCTACCTTTCCCAGCACTGATACTCAGCTCTGAACTGAACCAGATCCTTGTTGTCCCCAAAAGACACCATGGCAACTCATATTACCATTTTTATTCATGCTCTTGGAAGCCTACCTCAGAACCATTTCATCCACACTTGCTTCCTCCAAGGAATTCCTAACTTCCTCCCTGTAACATCTAATCATATATTGTGTTGGTCACCTCTTTGACATGAGAATCTCATCTCTCTGTACCAATTTAGAGGTTATACCCCAAATTAGCAGAGACTTAATTTTATTCTGCTTTGCTCTGCCCCGTAGCACCCAGCAAGGCAATACTCAGTAAATGATTTAAATATTTAGAAAAGTTTACTAGTTTTTCATACTTTTGAGAACCTTCATGTGCTCATGTGTTTTGATACACTAAAGAGAGGCTTCTCATTGCCTGAACCTGATTTTGAGCAGCTACTTAATATTTTTATTGTTTTCTGTGCCATTCAGTAACCTCAAGGTGAAGTAACTCAAAAAGGCAGTTGCCCTACCTAATTTTGAAATTTGGTTGTCTTGTTGTGGTAACAATTCATCTCTTTTAACAGAGCTTTTAGCATTATGAGAGACTGTCTTTTCTGTTGTTTCAACTGCAAATAGCCACCTGCCTGTTGTGAAACAGCAATTTCTGCTTATGGGTATTTCTTTTATCACCTGAATTTCCCTCTTCAAGATTCCCCTTTGCAAGAGAGACTAGCAAACTTTAAACACCCATTTTTCAAGGATTCCTTAAGAAGTCTGCAAATCTGAAAGGTTAGTTTCCCATAAAGGTTTCCTCAGGCACTTAATGAGATTATACAGTTATTGATATTCATACTAGGTTTTGAAGCAGCATCATCAGTGCCCCCCTCTTTGCAAATGCAGATTTTTTTAATGTTCTTATTAAATGAAATGCTCTACACTGGGCTGTGAAAGTAAAGGTCACAGTGAACAACCACACATCACATAGCTTTAGCCCTTTGCAGTTGTCATACTGTTTTTATTTTGTCTAGATACAGGTAATAGGTGACGCTGTGCTGATTTTAAATTAAATCTAAGTTCTGTTATGACAGAAGTGTTTGGCTGAAAAAAAATCATATAATAGGGTCATCTATCTATTTGCGTGTTAGAAGTAGTTATTTTAAACTTACGTGAATATATTTTAATGGTGTTTGTGAACTTCTCTCTGAAAATTCAGAGCTGCCCATGCCAAAAAATGACTACATGTAACTTTATGTTTTGTGTTCATATGTTCTGTTGCTTCATAAACCATTTCACTTTTTGATCTGTCAAAAGGAGGATTCTTTAGACTTAATAAACAATAGGATGCCATGTTGGTAAGGAATTTTTAAAATTCCCAAATATCAATATAAACACTTCTTTACATAATTCAAATCGTGACATTTTCAACTATTATTTGCAAAGAAAGGTCCTGTTAGTAAGACCTGCTAGTGTTCACTTCTGTAAAGCAAGGAGGTTTGGCTAAGTTTCCTTTCAATCATTGTCACTTTGAACACATTGCCAGCTGTGGTACAGCTACTTACAGGAGAGGCTCAGCACAGGGTCAGGGAAGAAGGGCACCTATGTTCAGGATTCTTTTTAAATGTCCAGGGGACAGTACCTATGGCCTAAATAGACGTATTTTTTAATTTTCTCTGAAGCCCCTTATAGAGAACATGCACAGGTCACTTCCTTTTCTGAGGAAGGCAGTGCATTCTTTCATTTGCAGACGCAGGACAAGATTTATGAAAACACTCTTGGTAGCTAAAATATGTCAAAAAATAAAAGCTCTTGTAATACTGAGTGGTTTCTTCATTAATGTTATGAGATTCATGCTTGTGTTGATGGTAGAATGCAAATATAGAAACCTGAGTTGGGTCTTAGTTAAGCCTGTAAATAGTCAGAACTGAAGTCTAAATTGGAGAAGTGACAGCTCCCGATTTCATATTCATATTAAGTATGCTTTGTCACAGAAACAAGTGTCTAAAAATAGAACTGACTTCATTCGCCAGGTGATATTTTGACCTCTCAAAAAAGGTTTCTTTCTAGTTTTGAACCGCAAGATAGTGCTGTCTTAGAAATTCAGTGTTAATTGCTGTTGGACTTTATCACATTTCGGAGTATTAGTGGTGAGTGTTTGTCGGTATCTTAATATATGGGATGCTCTTTTTTGGTTATAAGGGTTCTAGGTGAGAGATCACATCTGAAAAACAAATTTAACTGCTCAGAATCCTTTGAGTTACATGAAACATGTTTTTACTCTTCCTACATAAGTAGCAGAAATAGAATGTTCTGGGTTGAAATTATAATTCTAGAGTTTATTCCACTATTCTTGCCTTCATTTATTTAAATATTAATGTTTTGTTGAGAATGGGCAAACCTTTTACTACTTTTTGTACTAGTGCATTGATGGGTCTCTGCAGGACTAGAACAAGTCAGTTGGCATGTGAGCAGAGTGTGGAGAAGATGGAAATTATATTAACCTGTTTTGTTCTATACCAGTCTTTCTCAAAGTGTGGTCCAAGGACTTATAGAGGTCCTCAGGACCCATTCACAGGGTCCATGAGGTCCTTCCTTTTCCAACTATATATCCGTGTGAGGGTGGTTTTTCTTCATATGCTTCATATAAGCAATCCATTGTAACAGATTGAATGCAGATGTGAAAATCCAGGTTTCTTCTTTAAGCCAGGCTGCTCTCATATTTTAAAAATTTGTAGTTATTTTTCATAAAAATATGTTTTTATGTTGACATTTTGTGAATTTTAAATGAAAATTAAACATTTTTTTGTTTTTATTTCAGATAAGGTAAATATCAATAGATATAACCCACATAAACAAAAGCTCTTTTGTGTTCTTCATAATTTTTAAGTGTAAAAAGGTCCTAAGATGCAAATGTTTGAGAACTGCTGTGCTAGATTAACATGTAAATATGGTGAAAATAAACTGTTTGTTAATAGTTCCATTTCCCTTCTGAATAGATATGTATGTTCAATAATTGATTTTGGCCTGGATCATTTTCATTCAATAGTGAAAAACATATTTTGAACACCTCATATGCTAGGGTACCAAGATGCGTAAGACTTTGCCACTACCCCTAAAGATCATGCCATTAAGGGCATTGCTGGGTCAAGAGAGAGCATTTCTTCCAAAACACATACCCTGGCCCCAACAGGGTTGTCCACGCTACTGTAAAAGAGTCTGTCAGTACTGGGCAAATCGAAAGCATTCCTGATTTCATTTTGCTTGTAGTGTTGTTCCCTGAGGAAGGCGGTGTGGGAGAATTTTAAACTTTATTTCTGTTGTGCAGATAGACTAATAAGCATATTCATACACGCACAAACACACACACTAATATTTGCAGAGCTGACCAGCTACAATTATTTAGGGGAGTCGGGGTGGAATGGTAATGAAATTTTCTTGAGAGGCCCTTTTTATGAACAAAACAGAGAGCTTACCAGTAGCAATTTCTTACCCACTTTGGAAATCCCCTTCTCATGAATCCCTTATTTAGAACTAAATGGTGTGAAAAGTCATGCAGTGAGTTAGGATTAGAATTTCTCAGAGATTAACACTTAGATTCTGTAACAAGCTTCGTAAATGGTTTAATTTGGAAGTTACATTTGGAGAAATGGGAGGGCTATTATCGGGGCTGAAGATTTTCTGTAAACTTAGATTCCCACTCATTATATCTTTATGTATCCTTATTTATAATCGATGGTGCTTTTCAAACTCAATTATGTAGACAGATTAGGTGTGTCCTTTCTGATTAAAACAGTTTATGAATTGCAGGTTTAGGGTAAAGTTGGAGGATAGGGTTTTCTTTTCTGAAGAGATGGCTTATTGTGCGTTCTGGTCTGTCCTTAATATTTATTACCATTTACTATTTTAAGTATCCATGTGTATTTTGAAGGCTTTTAAAGAAGGAATGTTTTACTGCTGAAGGAATATACATTCTTTGAATATTTTTAAAAGATATTTTTGCATTCTTAATACGGCCGCATCAGGAGACAGTGTTGAGTTTATTTCACTGTCTCCATTGCATAGTTTTTTTTTTTTTTTTTTTTTAAGGATGGCTCATCAAAAAACACTCCCATAAGATATTATGAATCTCTAGAGTGGAGGGAGAATTGTAGCTCATGAATCTGTTGTCTGAAATCACCTTGTGAATAGCAAGCCTGGAAAAGTGAGATGTTGCAAAGGTAAACAATGTACAGATTATGATAGAGTGGAATTGACAAGCTGGTTAAAAAAGGATGATGCATTTCTAATTAGCCCACAGTGCCTTTAGTTAGAAATTAATTAGATACTGTTATGTAAATGTCATGCTAATTAAGCAAGAATATTGAAGTGTTATAAATCTACAAAAAGAATGGCTATTTTTGTGTATTAATGTTTTGCAGTTATCATGAAAGAGCTGATAGTAGAATATTTGATTATTGAGCTTCTGGCAATTTTTAGCTGGCTGACTTCTTGACAGTCCATTTTTCCTAATTGATGTGGTTCAGCACATGGTATAACTGCAGCCAATGAGGGCTAGTGGAATCAGGATCCAAAAATAACTACTCATCACAGCTCTTTTAACAAAACCTTTCTGGGTAGATTGTTGATCTCTATTTTCAAGGTTAAGAAGAAATACTGTTTTTTTGTATTTACTCAGCCTTAGATTTTGAGTGCCTAAGATGATAACCAGCATAAATGCAGCCGCCCTCCATACCTGTGTTCTTGTCTTTTCTCCTGAGTCATAGTCTTCAACCAGTCAGTTGGATTGACTACTATGGTAGCTCAGTGTTTTTTGACATGCTCAGTAACTCTATAGGAGGCTGAAAAAGGTTCCTGCCACTTTGGCTTGAAATGTGAATGTTGATAGTTGACGGGATACCTTTATTCAGTCCTTCTGATTTTGCAGGTTACAGTGACTTTTAGTATGCAGATTTGACCCCTGTCTTCAGCTTTACAGGGCTGAAATCAGTACTGGTTCCCTAAGAAAATCCACTACCCTGTTGCAAAGGCTGTAAAGATTTCTAGTTGCTGGGAATACAGCTGAAGAATTTCATTCCATGGCTCTCACGTAGAATTGTAAATGTGATCCATAGTGCTGCATTATGTATGACACCTTTAATACAGGAATAGAAACATCCCTAAAAGACAAGATAGAGTATTCAGGCTTACAGAATACAAACCACAAGCTACCACACACATTATTTACTTGCAGATTCCAGACTCTGAATTGTTGAAACTTAGGAAAAAGTTCTGAATGTAATATCAAATGAAAAATGATAGTATTAAGTATCTTCAGAGAATGAAGAAACTTGAAAAAAATTTGACATGTTTAATTTTGCTTTAGCAAAAGAAAGCAAAAAACACTCATGGTGATGGGCTAAAAGTTTAGATGAGTTAATCTTTAAGCAAGGTACCTTAACTATGGTTTTATTTTTAATATTTAACAACCCCAAACTTAACTGTTCCAGACTCACTTGCTACTAATATAGGATAGAGGGTAATGGTGTGAATCATTCTGTGCTTAGAAATGCATTTATTTTCCCAACCTTCCAATCTTGATCCCAACACACACACATACACACACACAACATCACTACATTAACCTGTAGGACCCAGGCATGAAAAGATTCTTCATCTTACTCTTCAGGTATTAGCTCTGTCTACCCTTCTGTTTGGAAAGAAGAGGAAGAAAGGCCAAAAATAGGAGCAGAATTTACAATGATTTATAAGACCATACTCCAGCCCTGAGTTTGACCCTTACCATCAACTCTCAAAATTACTTTGTTTGCTATACCCACATGGGACTCATGTTATATTTTTATTGTTGTGGACTCAAACCTGAAAAGGTTCCCCTTGAGTGGCCCTTAATCTCCTGCATTCATTTTAACAGAGTACAATTAGTATATAGAATATATGTACAGTGCTCATGTGCGTCTGTTCTGGAGTTTAAAGAGTTTCATGGGTTATAGTCAAATTTAATTCCAAGCTCTCTGTTTATAATATTGTCCAATTATCAAAGCTGGGATATATTATCACTGCCAGTTACTCTTGCTGTCAGTTTGTTTTGGCTCAATTATGGTTCTGTTTGTACTTTACTATAATGTAGTGAATACTTTGGATTGGGTTGTTAGTTTAACAAGCTCTCTGGAGGACACTTTCATGATGATGCATGTTGAGATATGCTAGGTAGCCTTGAAGTTATTTGCATAGTTGCCAAAACCTACAGAAATTCATTCATTAGGAATTTTCAAAAAGATAAACTTTCAACCTACAAATGAGGTAAAGATTGCGTTTGTAAACATGGGAGTGTTAATTCATGAGTCCCAGCCAAATTTCTTTAGGGGTTTTGATTTAACCAGTTTCTCTCTGCTCTTATAATTTTACTGAATGAATTATTTTGTGTCCTTTAAAAAAATATTCTGCTAGTTAAGCTGTTATTGATGCTTGTGTTTTGTGTGGCTCACGATGTTGTGTGAACTCAGTGATCTTCGCCATATGTTTAGCTGGGAGTTAGTGTTAGCAGAGACTGGAACTAACTGGGCTGTTAATATGTACATCGTGCTCAGCTGGTTTAAAAATGTACACTAATCTCTTCCTATGCCCACCCCAGCCTATTGCATCCAAATTTCCAGAGTCAAGATTTGGGAATCTTTTAAAAAATGTACCCTTGAACTTTCTGGATTCCAGAAGTGTTCCAGTATTTTTATCTGGTGTTTGTTACACAATTATATATATGTTAAAATCCTTCAAGGTATATACTTAAGATTTGTGCACTTCATTCTACTATTTCATTCTCTTTATGTTAAATCTCAGTAAAAAAGGGTTTTTAAAAAATGTACATTACTCCTGATTCAATCAAGTGACTTGCAGTGGTCACTTATTGAACACTATTAAGTGCCCTACAGTCATGACCCAAGAGTAGATGACAAAGTGAGTCTTGACTCTTGGGTGCATAAAACCTCATGGGAGAGAAAGTGAAGATACATAACATAAGGCTTTATAGTTCATGAAGTCTTTTTGTACAGATGATCTCATTAACACTGTGGCTTATGGGCAATTTTAACTATCCCCATTTTTTTGTTAAAGAAACTTAAGGATCACTTACCCAGGATTACTCACTGAATAAAGAATAGTTGTAGGACTTAACTACTTATGTTCCCAGAAATAAGAATGGTTCATTTAACAACAAAAAAAAACAAAAGACAAAACATCACACATGGAAGCAGAAGCTATAGCATTTTATGGAGCTACAGAGCCAGTGAGTGCCCAGAGGGTTTCGAGGATGTGGGGTCTGTATTAGGTTTTCTTGCAGCTCATTGTCTCTCCATGTTACTTATTTATTTATTTATTTTTTTGCGGTACGCGGGCCTCTCACCGTTGTGGCCTCTCCCGTTGCGGAGCACAGGCTCCAGACGTGCAGGCTCAGCGGCCATGGCTCACGGGCCCAGCCGCTCCGCGGCATGTGGGATCTTCCCGGACCCGGGCACGAACCTGTGTCCCCTGCATCAGCAGGTGGACTCTCAACCACTGCGCCACCAGGGAAGCCCCATGTTACTTATTTTTATGTCACCAGTGCCCACTTGGGCCTCCTCTGGAGTTTTAGTATATTAAGCTTTCTCTGGTGAATGTGACATTTGTAGAAAATTTTTCATTGAAATGCCCTGTTCTTTTGGTCTTTCTAATTTTTAATTTATTCTTGCCTCATTTTCAAATCCTTGAGAAGTATTTCCACGTGATGCTGGCCAGTGATGAATAATCCTTCCTCCTGATTACATTTAGCATTTATTACTTGTTCCATATTCTTTGGCAGTTGATCACTTTGCATCCAGCTCTTCTTTGCTATCATGTATTGTTCTTTGTTTAAGTTAACAGATTTTATCTTTCTAACAAGGTTATAAGCCCCGGAGCATGAGACTAACCTGTGGTGGCACATAGTAGGTATTTGCTAAGTGCTCTTTGACATTAACAACACACTTACTTGGTTTTCCTCCCTTTTCCTGTTTCTCCTCTGTGTCTTTTTATACCCACTAAGGTTTGCTGCTGTTACGGCCTTGGTATAGGAAAGAGTAGACTAATGATGAACTTCTTAAGTGGGATCTCCAGGTTCCAAAACCCATGGATCTTGGTGGCATAAACTCTAGGAGCAGGTCTCTGAGCTCTTTCATCTTTCCTTCCTTTCTGATGAGTAACTTCAGTGATATGAGGTCTTGTCATAGGTGACATAAAACTGTGCCAAGTAATCAGGTTCCCTTTGCCATAGTCACCTGGGGAGCTTTTTCAAAATACATGTGTAACATTTGCCTGTGTGTCCCATTTCTTGATGATTATCACTACTGCCCCTCCCAGGACATGTCAAAAACCACAGGTCTCCATGTTTACATAGTAACTTCCTATTTCACTAGGTAGGGCATAGTTGATTGGATGTGTTGGAGTATATATCAATATCAGCTTAAGAATTTGTTGGTGGTCCTGATTCTGTAGAATGAAATTACTGCTTTTCAAGCCTTCGCCCACTGACTGACTATATCTCTTGCATATTCTTGAATTACACCTATCCATCAGATCCCTGGGCCCACAAAGATTGCATGAAGGCTCTCTTTGTATCATATTTTTATAATTAAACTAGATATTCTTCCTTAGTCAGCAGTGCTGTCTTTAAATAGTACAATGATCCTTATTTCTTCTGACAAGCTGTTTGTTCTTTAGGGAGTCCCCCCCCCCACTTTAAATAAGGCCAGTTTGCAATAAATTCAAAGGTAGGGTGACCACTGAGATAAGCCTGAGAAGGCGTACTCCTGCTTATTTCTCTGTGGAAAAACTCATTTCCCCAAACTTATGGATAATTTACTCTTACCCAGATCAGAATTCTAGTTAAAATTATTTTCTTTAATGTCTTAACATTATGTGAGACTCGATTATTTTTTATGAAAAGCATGTTATAATGTAGAAAGAATATGGACCTGTAGACTAAATTACTGAACTAAGAATTAACCTACTACTACCATCACAACCTTCATCTTTCCTCATACCCCTCCTTATGCATATTTACAGGTTGATCCCTTCCCTTTTAGATTTTTCTTTCTCCAATATAGGAGCTCTGGGTATGTGGAGGATATGTCCTAACTGATGTGCCTGCCTTTCTGTTTCCAGGTGGGCCATGCACAGATACAGCTCATGTCTCGTTAATCACACCAACCAAAAGATCCTGTGGTACAGGTACGTACATCATTCTTGTCTGGATTCATTCTTACCTGAATTATTCACAGGCATTAGCTACTGGTTTTAATGTGGTGTCCTTGCCAGAGTACGTGCTAATTTCTTCCATGATTTGTGAAGTGATGTATTATGTGCTTAGTATTGGGAGTGGAGTGTGAGCAGAGGTCGGAGGAGTGATGCTCTTGGAGGTCAGATTCACTGAGTTAATGCTGGCAGCTAGAACCAAGAAGGTGGACATCAAAATTTACCTACTTCCCAATGTCTGAAGAATGTTATTAAGACCTAAACCATACAGAAAATGCAAATCATTGCCCAGTTTCTAGCATGTGGCTAATTTGTATAAGTCGTGGACCTACTAAAGAAAACATTATTTAAATAATGATGGCTGGAGGGTAAAAGAAGTTGTAGTACAGATAATCAGGTTAACTGACTAGTATAGTGTCCTAGTAGTTTTAGAAAATTATTTCCTTTAATTTGTGCTAAAGCCATGGGGTGTGCTGAAATCATTCTTTTCAGATACATGGTGTCCCCAAAAAACCTTTGTGCATCTGTGACATTTGTATTAAGCATGAAGCCATGAATCTTGTAGCTCTCTAAAGAGCACTCATAATGCCCATTGCTCCCTCACCCTGTATCTTAATTTATTTTCGACAATATTTGCCTTTTTAAGTAATGTTGCCTGCTATTTAGAGTATCTTAAGGATTATATTTGAAAGAGTCAGAATAATTATTTTGTTTTTCTAAAGGTCGCAAAGTATTTTTCATAACTTAAAAAGTCCTTTTCACTCCCTAGCGGAAATAGCACAAACTACCTCTGTGTACAGACTTACACTGAAACCTCAACCCCTTTAAATGCTCATAGTTTTGATGTTAACCTCAAACAGGCCTGTCTGTGCAGTTTCAGAGTAACATCCAGGCACTGAACTCTGAGGAACTTTAATTTTACTCTTTGGTTCCAAATGACTGGTTTTGAGGCAGGGCTGTGTGAGATAGTCCTGACATGCTCCCATCCCTCCTGTGCTCAGTACCCAAGCTCCATTGGGTAGTTCCTGATTGAGACAGAAGAGAACTGTGCCCTGGGGTGAGACAGACCGTCCTGCTTAGCCAGAGGGAAGTCCGAGAGCCATCTTCATACCCACTCCAGCCAGAAGCCTAAAAAAACACTCAAGCCCTTTGACTACAGGTCCAGTGCTTCACACACACACAGGTTACTTTGGTCTTTCTTTTTTCCTTCCAGTTTTGTCCCTCAGGACAGGGTTTATGGTTAGCACTACCGACGTGTTCAGGTATCATCAAGGCATGAGCCTCGAGCGCATTGAGTCACCCTGAGAGATTTGGGAAAGAGACACTTGTGTGCTCAGCTTAGACACTGAAACTAGTGGGAGCCCCTCCTGAATATCATGTACTTGTGTCCTTCATCTTCTAGGCAGATCTGTTTCATCCTTTCTGTTCCCATACTATCTTGTGTATCTAAAAATACTAATACCATTTATTGCATGCTTACTACATTACCAGGCACCATTCAGTATACTTTACATACGTGCATATTTAATCTTCAGAACAATTCTGCAAGATAGTTATTTCTCTTTTACAGTTAACCAAGACAGGCACTCAGAAATTTAAATATATTTCCTGGGGTAATACAACTAGTAAGTAATAGAGTCAAGACTTGAACACAGATCCTTCAGATCCTAAAGCCTGCTTTTCACCACATCATATTACTGCTTATCATATTTTATTGTAATTATTTATGCTCCTAACCAAACAGTACACAGCATATCATTGAATGAAATGTGGAGAAAGAGAAACACAGATTTGGAATTATAGCGGGTAGTGACATAGTTTTTGAAACAGAATTCTAGAAGCAGATCTTGTTTCAGATCCTAGCCTAGCCCCTTACAAAATGTGATTTTAAGTAAATATCTCAAAATTTGTTCTTCATCTGTAAAATGAGGTGATAAATCTCATAGCTTGATGTAAGAAACGATACACATAAAGCTTGCATAATAGATCTTTAGTAATGGTAGCTGCTATTATATTGTCTTACCATTAAAGATTATGTGTATACAGTGGCCAGTCATTAGGTAGTGTTGGTAACACATCAATCAGTATTTTAGGCAGAAAGGAATTAGATTAGAAGTACCAGAATGCATTGCCATGCCTAGTTTCATTAATTGGCTTTATGTTGATCACATTCTTTGTTGCATGTCAGTATTATAGTAGGAACTGAAGGTAGTGTTTTAAAGTCTCCTTACATGAAATGATAAGTGGGACATTGAGCTCTCAGTCACACATTTCCAGGCCTTCTTTTAGGTGAATACATCCCTCTTAACTAGAAAAAGATTGAGAGTTTCTGGCTTGGAAGGAAATTAATGCAATGTGCAGGTCATCTCCTAGAAAGCCTGAAGGAAAGTTGAGATTTCTCACTGTGGACATTAAAGGTCATCAGGTTCAGCTTGCTGTACTTCTTCTCAAGTAGCCGGTCAGTGGCCCCCTCAGGCTCCTCCAGTTAGCCCGAAATAATGGCCCTGACTCTAGAGGACAGAGCTTCCTGATTTTCAGAGGTAAATTAAATGATATGATTTGAGAACCACAAGCTGACTGTCTTTGTCTCCATCTTTCTCTCTGTCCTAAAATCAGCAGGTTGCCCATGGTGGGGATTCTGAACATTTTTCTTATGAATCAACACTTTTTAGTGTTACATTGCTGGAGTGTTCCTGTATTCTTGGTGTCTAGATTCTTCAAGAATAGGACTCATGCCTCTAACACATGCTCTGGTGCTTCTACCTCAAGGGACACAGTGACAATAGCGCTCCTAGAGATCTTCCAGAGCACAGGGCTTCAGGCACAGCTGATAGTAAATAATTACTTTAACACACCATTGTAAAACAATTATACTCCAATAAAGATGTTAAAAAAAAATTACAGTGGTGTCATTTTTTAGGAGCCATAGAGTAAAGCCCTCTGAATTAGATCTTACTGACTCCCTCCCAGCCAATCTATCCATATAAGTTTGGATCTAAAGCAGCCTCCAGCTTAATAATGATTTGTGCTAGAAAAAGGATACTTGGGCTAGAATAAAGTTCTTTAAGTCACCGGTCTCTGAAGAAGGGCATACAAAGTACAGTCTGTGAGGTATGGAGAGAAAATCATAAAAGCTCTTTATCTCAGCCCTTTAAAATTTCTGTTTCGCAGATTAATTTCATAATTATGTATTAGCCCATATGTATAGTTTAAAATCAGCAAATACACATACAAATATATACATATTAAAGGTACATGGCCAAGTGTCTTAGATGGGAGTGTGCACTTAAAAAAAGGTAGTGACCTCTTCAGTACACAGGTCATTTTCTTTTTAGTACTTTGCAAATTAGATCTAAAGGTTAGCATTAGATCCATTATTAATAAGTCAAGGAAATGAATGTAGGCTGAGTGGTTGATAAGTGTCTCTAGTTGTATCTCAGGTGACTGCTGTTTGATCAGAGGGTATTGTAATTTAGAGAGGTGGACAGAGGTGCAGAGTAGTGGGTCTGTAGCCATCAAAAGGGAGAGAGGGGAGGGGATCTTTTAAGAAATTGTTCTGTGGTAGCTGTGAGTCTTAAGAAGCAGATTGCAAAAGGCAGCAGTAGTGGCAAATTAAAGATCAGTTCGTGTTTGTGAGCTTGGTGGGAAAGGCTTTTCTTTAGATGCTGGCTTTTAGTCACATAGCATTAACAATTAAATTCGGTGATCTTTAGATGGAAAATAATGGCACCTTGATCATTTTGGTATTTAAGGGAGAAAAATTAAGTGCAGGTGTGTGTGGCTTTGTAGCGCTCTGGGATATCTACAGTCAGCAAAGACTGCCAAGTCCCAGGTTGCTTTTGGTTAGAATGTGAAGATTTAAAGTATATCACACCTTCAGATTACTAGAGAACGCTTACATTTCTTCAAAGAGCTCAGAATGTTTTGCACATGTTCCCTTGTTAATTCTCACAACATTCCTGCCAAGAACACATATATTGTGAAGGAAAGAGTTCGCTTTCCTTGGCAACAAACTACCAGAAGATTCCCTTTTGTCCTTCATCTTTTCTAACTATCAAGTTATACCTTAAACAAAACTTGTAATCTGAGCTGCAGTCATCTCCTTTAGTCAACTCTTTTGGAAATGTATTTGGATACTTAGGTGAATACCTTCATGAGGTCATATTTTTATGTTTAAAGTGTCTTGTGGGGAAGAGGTTTGTTGCCTTTTCTTAGGATTTCTTATTTAAAGACATGTAATCTTTTTTTTGGGTAAGACTTAATTTGTAGAGTTACAGCAAAAGAAATGTTATTTTGTATTTTATTTGTTGGAGCTTGCCATTGATGAACCTTAAAATTTAAGCTATAATAGGCAGATAGAACCATGCCTTCCTTGTCTTAAATTTCCTTGGAGAATTTAGTCTCCCTCCAGTAGAATCCTTAACAGTGACCTACCCAAGAACCCTACTCCTTCCAAGTGGGCCATTAACCAGTTCTTAGCTCTAGGCCCTAGGTTGAGTTTATCAAGGTTGACTTTTTAGCACATGAAAAAAAGGAATTTGCTTCTTCCCTAGTTCACCACTCTTATATGGCTCTTTAATTTGTTTTTTCATTTTATAGTCCTTTCATTTCTGAAGTTAAAATAAGAAAAAAGTTACAGACAAGTTTACAGACTAGGTGGTCCTGTCAACAGACTTTTGCTCCACTATATCTTATATTCACTTTTACTCTTCTTCCAGCATTATGTTGAGTAAATAATATTCTCTCTGATAGACTTGAAAAATGATGGTTTTTAAATGCTGTGTGTATGTTAAAAATGTGATTATAATTAGTAGAATAGCAAGTAAAATAACCATTTGTGGGGCCATAAGGGAGCTGTAGTATTGCCTAAGATGAAAGCAGATGGGACTAGAAACTGTCCCATTAAACATCAAGGCAGGTTTTCCCAGAAAGTATCGTCTTTCCACTCTATAAGAAGCATGCTAATTCATTTTAACTGTATATCCCTTGCCTGATCTCTCCTCCCCTCCCCTCTCCTCTTTCTTCTTTTCTTTGCTACAGCACATGTTTATCCTTTTGGGTCACCTATTTCAGTGTGATGAACCGTGACATGAACTAGATAGCCTGGTATTGTTCACTGTTTCCTTTTTTTCCCCAAGAACCTTTTCTTGACTCACTTCTCTCAGGCAGCCTGCTCATGATATTATTGTCTGTTCTTACAAAGACAAGAGTAGAAACTCCTTTTCACCTGGGAGTTCAGAGAAGATTGATGTGCTGAACACTTTCCACATCAGTGTTCAGATGCCAGTTAAAGGGAAATGTCTCATTGTCGTTATGTTACCAAGAGGTTTATATAAGATCTTTTAAATTGATCCAGAAGCTAAAGGGTGGTAGCGTCAAATCAGAGGTGGCCCTATAAATCTTAGAAATACCTACAGTTGTGTGTTTTATCTCCTGGTAGATTGAGTATTCATGGAAACAGTGCATTTAATCCCAGAGAGTTGAGTTGGTGACTATAGACTGTATTGGTCAATATCATACACTGTAGGTAACTCTTCTCAGAAGGACTCTGTGAAGCTTTAAAAGGAAGGAAGGTGGCTTTGGGTGTGAGTTCAACTATGTAATTCAGTTCTTTTTTCATTCTTTTTTTTCTGGTCCTTCAGGTATAGCTTTTCCCTCAGGTCTGCAATATCAGCATTTGAGATAGAAAATTAGAAATTTGACCTACTTATGTAATATGCAAGTTCCCATCAGGAGAATATTAGGGAAGATACAAACCTTTCATTTTTTTTTTTTTTTGTGGTACGCGGGCCTCTCACTGTTGTGGCCTCTCCCGTTGCGGAGCACAGGCTCAGCGGCCATGGCTCACGGGCCCAGCCGCTCCGCGGCACGTGGGATCTTCCCGGACCGGGGCATGAACCCGTGCCCCCCGCATCGGCAGGCGGACCCTCAACCACTGCGCCACCAGGGAAGCCCCAAACCTTTCATTTTTTTATTAGCATTTTTAAAAACATCTTTATTGGAATATAATTGCTTTACAATGGTGTGTTAGTTTCTGCTTTATAACAAAGTGAATCAGCTATACATATACATATATCTCCATGTCTCCTCCCTCTTGCGTCTCCCTCCCACCTTCCCTATCCCACCCCTCTAGGTGGTCATTTTTATTAGTATTTAATGTAACCATTGAAGAAAGATCAACATACTAAAACTGTCACAGCAAGGGAAAAAGTATTTTAAAAAATGTTTCACCTTGTGCACTCATCATCTTGAGTCCTGGGGTAGGGGACGAATACCAAATATTAGGCAAGACTGCAAAAATTTCTCTAATCTAGAAGGTGTCATCTTGCTATGTTTAACATAGGAAAAAAGCCACAGGTTATCATGGTATGCCACAGTGATTGTTTACTGACAGTGGTTTTTGTCCATTGAGTGGATAACTGGGAAGGGAGATAATCTGCTAAATGCTTTTTCTTGTGGGGTTTTTTTGTTTTGTTTTTTTGGTAAAATGTTTAATCTGCTTGATTTGTTGCATATATTAAAGAATAGAATGAGGTAGCAAGGCTCATTATAATAAGATGATTTGATACTCAATATGTAAATAATAGCAGATAAGTTTTAAAGCACCTCACACGATGTTATAGATTTCAGAAAAGCTTAAGGAAAGCTTACTGTTTTTCATTTGTACCCCTAAATGAGAGTTAGACCCCATTGCCACCAATTGCTGTGTTTGTGTTACAGGCCAGCTAGACTTGTATGTGTAAGTTTGCTGAACTTGAAGTCAGAGGCTTGTTTCAGGGGCCTTGGTTGTGTTTTACTTGTGAGGAGCAGTGGCTCCCCCTCTGAGAAAAGGCTGATACAAGTGAATATCAAGCCAGGGTGCCAGTCTTGTCAAGAGGAATTTTTGCACTTGAAGGATAAAAATGCACTCCAGTATAAAGAGGAAAAAGAAGTGTGATGAGCTTTGTTGCTATTTTGTGTGTGTGTGTGTCCCCATCTGTCCGTCCTAGGCTTTGGTGTTGAGCCTGCTTGTGGTCCACATGCTTTGTGCAAATTCAGGTTGCTTGGATCCTTGAATGCAGTTACAACTGTTTTTTTGCCTTTATGGTCATTTATTTTATCACAGCTTGCACTCTTACCAAGGAGAAAAGCCCTGAACTTCCATTAATTAGTTGTTCTATTGCTCCACTGGGGCAAAATGCCTGAGCCAACACTATTTAAAAAGGATATCAAGGGAATTTAATACCCCTCTCCTCCTTTGAAACTTTTGGACTTTTTTGGGGGTGGATTTGGGGGGTGCCTTTCAGGTTCTGCTCCATAGCACTTGTGTGCCTGCTGGAGGGCAGTGTGTTAGAAATGTGGCTTTCCTGAAGCAGTCTTAACCAGGAGCGGGATAGAACAACCACAGAGCTGCATTATAAATCATCCGAGCCTCACAATGATACTGCCCATTAAGGAGACTTTTTTTTTTTCCTGCCCTCCTCAGTTCCTGGCTGTACTAATAGAACAGCACATCAAGCAAGGCTGTAAATAAAAGTTATTACCTAATAGGTGTGTGCTGAAGTGGAACGGACGGAGCTGAGGCATGGAGCCCTTATTACTGCTCATCAGCAATTATAAACAGGATAAAGTGTCTGGGACTTGCGCTGATGCAGTGAGGGCTAATAGAGGCTGGGAATGACACTAGGCTGTGATAGGATGATGTATGCTGATGGGTTTTTACTGCCTCATCGTGCTGCTTGCTTCCAAGACAAGTTGTGTTATCCATTTTCCTGCTTGCTCATCTATCTGCAGAGGCATCCCATTGCCTTTCCTGCCAGCAGGTGGGCTGGCATTTATTCCTCATACCTGTGTCTGCTTCTGAGGCACCCTCGTTGAGAAGAGTTTCAGAAATATTTCATAATCATGGCCAATTAAAGCTGTGATCTTATTGTATTGCCTGCTGTTGTGGTTATAGATCACACCTTCAGAAGTGGTTGCTTACATGGAATATAGGACAAGCAGAGACGCTGTAGTTAGTCAGCCAGTCTAGTACTTTATTAAAAGACTACTGTGACAAAGTCCTGTAGTAGATTCTGTAGGAACATGCAAAAGAAGGTGATAAACATGCATCTTGCCCCTGGGAGCTTATACCATAAAGAGACAGAATAAGTACAGAAACATAAATACAACTAATTCCAGCTTTAGAGAGCAAGAAATGTAACTAATGTTTATTTTTAAAAGTGAGGACAGGGAGGATAAATTATGCTAATTATTAAGAGAAAATATACAAATGTGGGTTTTTTGTTTTTTTTTCTTTTAAAGAATTATCTTCTTGGTGAAATGCTTAGAATTTAGTGCCTTAGTATGAGGGTTAGGGTTAGAGTTAGGGTTAGTGTTAGACTAACCTAAAGTGATAGAGGGCTACTGGAATGTGGAGGGAAAGTCCAGCAGTGGGGATTGTGTTTTCCAGTGAACAGAAAACTGCAAATAAATAACCTGGCAGTGCTTTTGAGTAGCAGATAAGCACCTAATACTTGGGAAAATTGAGATACAGCTTTGTTGAACTTTGATCACTCAACTTCACTAAATCACAGTGATTAGACCTTAGCGATAGGAGAAATCTTTGCAGAGCCACAGAGGAATGCTTTTAAAAGGGTTTACCAGTTCGATCCCAGGAGTTTATGAGCATTCTGGAGTTGCTGTTTGTCACTTGTGCCTTTAAGTGAATACACCTGTTTATGCAGTACCTTCAAAACTAATCTACCAGGAGACCTCCTGCTGTTAGAGAAATTGTAGTTTTTCTATGGAGTTCTTTGATGCCTTAAGTTATTTTAAAGAAGCCTGATAGATTATAATCTCAATATTACAAACCAGATAAACCAAGAATTAATGTGATAGGAGTCCTTCATTGTGTAAAATGTCTGACCACTGGGTTCTATGGATAGGTTTTTTTTCCTTTTGCAAATTAATATTTGACTTACCAAAGAACCAGTTCATTCAGAGTGCTCTGTGGTAGTGGCCAGTGGAATGGAGGAATAAAGATGACTGAGAAAAATGTTTTAAAATAATAATAACAGGATTTGATGACTGATTAGAGTTGGCTGAAGAAAGCATGCAAAGTTTATAAACTTGGGGAACTGAGGGAAGAAAGATGTGACTGATGGCAGGGAGGGAATGGGAAGAAAAACTCGTTGAATGTATTTACAGTTTTTGATGAGCTAGATTGTAGATTGTCCTATAGAAAGTTAAAAATATAGACCTAGTTTGGGAATCGTCGATCTTGAAGCAGTGATGAAAGGTGTGCCAGTGGGTAAGGGAATGAATACAGAAGAACAAGGGGCTAAGGGTTGTACTTAGGGGGCTGGGAAAGAGAAGAGGAGCCAGTCAGTTAAGGAAGCTAAAGAAGGGAGAAAACTTCTTACAGCATCATGAAAGATTTATGAGAAGAGGGGCCAGGAAATATGAGGACTAAGGAAAGCTGTTGCCTATGGGTAGCAGAAGATCATTGGAAAACCTGAAAGAAGTTAGTTTCATAGTCATATGGTGGGAAACCAAAGCCTGATGGGACGTCGTTAAGAGGCATTTGATAATAAGGAAATAAAGGCAGCAGACAAGTCATTCAGTTAAGGAGTTAGTTGGGCCATTAAAAACCAATATATAGTGGTGGTTGGAGGGAGAATCAGGATCAGGCATTTATTGACGCAGAGGTGGTTAAGATAGGGAAATATTTTACCCTTGTTAAGATACAAAGGGAAAGTACAAAAAGAAGGGAAAGAAGTGGAAAATATTAGAGGAGGAATAGAAAAGGTGCACAAGCAAGATTCTTTAGAGGCAGAAACCCAGAAGCATTAGTTCCCTCCTAGAGTATAAGCAAAGAGATACAGATATAGATAAATAGGTTTTCTCTTTTAATATATAGACAGTTAGCTGAGACAAGATGCACTACGGAGTTCATCCTTGAAGGTCATCATTTTCTGAATAAATAGATCATACAGCTATCAGTAGCAGCAGAGAACTGAGAGAACTACTGTGGACTGAGGGGGGAAAATAGGATTTCTAAATAGTAGCTAATCCAAACTGTCATTAAATAGTTTAAATTTATATTGGGCCAAAGTGAGACTTTCTCTGGCTACTATATTTAACCCAGAAGAAAGGCACAAAGAGAGAATAAGTGGTACTCATTTCTTTTTTTAATTATATGTTTTCATTTTTACAAAAGTAACACATGGTAGCACATCATAACCCAGAATAGTTTATAAGAGAAAGATAGTGTAGAGATGGTCCCACCCCACAAAACTGAACAGCATCTCTCTCTTGACAGTTTCTGTTTTAGTAGTTTCACTCTTTACGTTACCTTTTTACTAACTGTGGAAGAAAGAAAAAATGCTTATATTCGTGCTTTTTGAGATGTCAACTGGTTTGAAACACGAAGATGTAGCTCAGACAGTTCCTCATCCCAGCATTTGAAATTTGTTATTTGTTTTCATCCTTTTCTTTCTTAATCCATCAATTTTCAGCACCATCTCTTAATGAGGATATTAGTACCTGTGATAAGAGGTACTACCTTATCATACCTCCTGTCAGCTACACTTATACTTTTTATATTGTCACAGTTGTTAACTATTTATTTTTGGCCTAAAGCCACAAGCAGATCTTCCTTGTTATGTCCATAGGTTGTTTTTTCTAAATTGAAAGCCAATAAATGACATTTATATTATTATGACTCTGTAAATGTTGTTCCCTGCCAGGAGGCCAAGTTATATGCTAGGAATAGATTGCTTTTTCTGTGGGTCTAATGTCACAGTGCCTGGGCCTGTAAGGAGAATTTTCTTACATCAAAGCCAAATCAGGTTTTGTTGTTGTTGTATTTCATCAGTTGCTCAAAAATCATGCCACATTTTAGTTTGCTTTATATTTGGATCGTAATTTTTTTTTTTTTTTTTTTTTTTTTTTTTTTTTTTTTTTGTGGTATGCCGGCCTTCCTCTGCTGGCCATGGCTCACGGGCCCAGCCGCTCCGCGGCATGTGGGATCCTCCCATACCGGGGCGCGAACCCGGTTCCCCTGCATCGGCAGGCGGACGCGCAACCACTGTGCCACCAGGGAAGCCCCGTAATTTTTTTAATACAGGTTTTTTTTTTTCTTGGAACTTATACTTGCCTTTCTTTTTTTCTAACCTGTATTTATACCTTTCACTCAAGACCTCCCTCCTGGAGCCCACCATCTTTCTGCCTCAATCTAGACTAGATGTTTTATAAGCCTATTTTGTCACCTCAGAATTTCCCTTTACTGTTCTCTCTTTTATTCCCTCATTTTTTGAAATACAACCCCGAAGTAAGTTCCTAAGAGAAAGAGTGTTGGGATTCTTGCATATCTGAAAATGTCTCTTCTGTCCCCAGCTTGATGGAAAGTTTGATTAAGTATAGATTCTTGAATGAAAATCATTGCTCCCTTGTCTTCTAACATTTCATGTTATTGCTGAGAAGTCAGATGACACTGATACTAAGTAGTATAGCTAGGATTTTTCCACCTCGAGAACTGTTAGGATCATGTTTTTATTCTTGGTGTTCTAAAATTTGTAGTAAGTATCTGGTGGTCATCCTTTTTTTCCCCCATTCAAGATGCTGGATACTTGCTAGGCCCTAAGATCTGAAGACTGACATACTCCTTCATGGAGCTGCAGACTGTCTTTGATATTCCCCAACCCAGTGTTCTCTTCTCTTTTGGGACTCATAATATAGATGTTGGACCCGCTAGATTGGTGATCTTAACCTCCTTTCTTATAGTCTCCATCTCCTCTCTGTGTTCTGGGTGATTCTGTTGACTTTATCTCTCAGCTTTTCTTTTGATTGCATTTCAACAATCAAGCTTTCAATGCGCTTCCTCTGGTTCTCTGAAGGTTTCTTTTTTATAATATCCTATTCTTGCTTATGGATATAATAAGAATTACTATCATATAGTAATATCTTCTTTTTTTAAGCCCTGTCTGTCTCTGTCTGTCTATCTATCTATCTATCTATCTATCTATCTATCTATCTATCTATCTATCTATCTATCTATCTATCTATCTATCTATCTATCTATCTATCTATCTATCTATCTATCTATCTATCTATCTATCTATCTATCTATCTATCTATCTATCTATCTATCTATCTATCTATCTATCTATCTATCTATCTATCTATCTATCTATCTATCTATCTATCTATCTATCTATCTATCTATCTATCTATCTATCTATCTATCTATCTATCTATCTATCTATCTATCTATCTATCTATCTATCTATCTATCTATCTATCTATCTATCTATCTATCTATCTATCTATCTATCTATCTATCTATCTATCTATCTATCTATCTATCTATCTATCTATCTATCTATCTATCTATCTATCTGTCTGTCTGTCTGTCTGTTGTGGCTGCGCCACACCACGCGGCATGTAGGATCTTAGTTCCCCGACTAGGGATCGAACCTGAGCCTCCTGCGGTGGAAGCGCAGAGTCTTAACCACTGGACTGCCAGGGATGTCTCATATAGTAATATCTTCTGACTGTATTAATTAGTGCTTAGACTTGTGCTCTTCTGTTTGCTGAGTTCTCTGTGATTGCTTTGCGGCCAGTTTTCCTATTTATCTTTGTCTTTTACTTCATGCTTCAGGTTTGTTGGGTCTTTGTTTCTGTGCGCAGGCTTTCTCTAGTTGTGGTGAGTGGGGGCTACTCTTCATTGCGGTGCGGTGGCTTCTCTTATTGGGAGCACGGGCTCTAGGCATGCGGGCTTCAGTAGTTGTGGCTCGCGGGCTCTAGAGCGCAGGCTCAGTAATTGTGGCGCACGGGCTTAGTTGGTCTGCAGCATGTGGGATCTTCCTGGACCAGGGCTCGAACCCGTGTCCCCTGCATTGGCAGGCGGATTCTCAACCACTGTGCCACCAGGGAAGTCCCTCTGTTGACTCTTAAGAGAAAAGGCCTAGATGGGTGGGCAGGGTTTCTACCATGCCTCTTTCTTGAATGGGAATTTTTACTGGGGCTCTGTGTGGAATGGAGTGGGGATGAGGTCTTAACTGGCAGGGTCGTTGTGAGGAAGTTAAGAACCTGATGGAGGAGGAAGACTGGACTATGAGGAACCATAGAAATGGCTTTGCCTAGGCAGTTCATTCAGTTTCTGTAGACAGGAGCTGTCCAGATTTCTGCCAGGTAAATATGGCCTGCTGCCAAAACCAGTAGAGTTGTTTTACAAAAAAGAAAGAAAGAAACAAAGAAAAGTGTTTTCAGTGCATCCCGTGCTTCTCATTCTGCTTCTCTTAAGACTTTTCCTTTGCATGCAGCAGCTACCACCTCTGCAGTCACCAAGTTTCATCCTTAACCCACTCCCGTTGCTACCACTGTCTAGAGATTTGTTTAAAATCTCTTGCTGATTATGTTAAACACACACAATTATATTTATTGCAGTGGGTTCATTCTTGTTATTTTTGTGCTTTTATTTCAGTTGGGTCTGGGGGTTGGGATCAGAGGAAAATGTGTTTAATCCTCTTGAACTAAAAGTTATCTGGGACAAAGTCAGGATTGTGCTTCCTGATTTAATCATTGGTGGAAGACAGAAGGAAAGGGTAGCCTCAGTAGTATGTGGTTCTTTGGAAATCTAGGGGGTAGGATTGTACCCAAGGTAAAGCCCCTAATCCTGAAAGGAAGGGAGATATACGTGTTCATGGTTGAGAATGGGGGCCTCTAGAGGCAGACCACCTGGGTTCACATTCCAGTGCCCCCTTTTACCAACCATATAACTGGAAGAATAATTGTACCTCTCTATGAGCCTTGATTTTCTCTTCTGTAAAATAACAGACCCAGCTATTGAGTTGTTATTGAGGGAAATGAAATAATCTATTTAAAGTACGTAGTGCCTGATGAATGCTCAGTAGGTGATAGTGATGTGGACAGAATGTACCTGATGGTCTGAATGAAAGGAAGGTAAAGAGGAGTTTGAGGGAGTGTGGAGGAAAGTGAGAAAGAACTCACATAACTCACATGATCTGGTTGGACAAAGAGGTGGAATCAGAAACTGGTAATGAGGGCCCGAGGCCAAGCAGATTGGAGAGTGCAGACCTGGAAAGGAAGAGGTGAAGGATGTGGAGTCAGGGGCAGTTAGCAGCCCTGTTTCAACAAATGAGGGCGGTAACGACGGAAAGCCCAGAAAACCCCTTCTTAAGGAAACTGGGCATCAGAATGGGTAAATCAAACTTCTTTTTTGTTCTGTTTTGTTTCTAGGCCTTGTTTTAAAAGTAAAATTTTACTGTATGTGTTGGTGTAAAGTAATTCTTACAGAAATTTCACAAGCTTGCTTTCCAAAAAAAAAAACAATAAATACTCTTATTTTCTGAGCTCTTCTCTAAGTTTTTATAATTGAGAACTCCTTCTTTCTGAGGCAAATCACAATTTAGGAGCCACAGAGGGTTGATAGTTTTCTTGTAGTTAAAATCTTGATAAAAAGACTGGCTGTTGCATCCTAACAACATGAGAGAACTTTAGCCATTTGCTTCTTCATGATTAAAAATCAGACAGTTTAACCTTGGAAACATTCCTGTCATGGGGGATTTCATATTGTGATTAGTTAACTGAACAGCCAAGTGCCTCTGTGGGCTCAGTTAACCAGCCTCCCGGCTACATATGTATAATTATATTTAGTGCATACACACACTCTGCTATAAAAGCTTATTTGGCCCTATGCTCCCCGTGGTTCTGAATTCTCTGTTTCATTACCAGTATCCACCCACAGAGTTTCAGAAAGCCATTCCCAAATAGCAGAACCACAACTCAGAATTTTAAATAAACCACATCTCTATTAGCTTAATGGACAGAGGAATTAGTTACATGCTGTGCATTTCCCACATCCATCCACCCTTTCAAAACTTATTAAAAATGTATACATATATAAGCAAGAAAACAGGGCATTTAACTCAGATTGTTAACTTTTCTGTTACTTTAGCAAGGGATAAAGAAAGAATACAGGAGACAATCTTTAAGATTTTTACCTTGAATGTGGGCCAGACTTTACTTGCAAAAAAAGTATTTTGGGTACTGCTTCTTTGTTTCTAGAGAAAGTTGAAGAACTCTTCTCCGAAGATGTTATTACATTACAGCTTGAATTATGTGTTCAAATATGCAGGGTCGCTTTTAAAAGAAAGTTGTGCTGGGAGTGGGGGGTTGTGTAGTACTGATTTGAAGGGGAAGTGTTAGCTGCAGCAGTCTGTTTTCCAGCTTGGCATTAACTGATAGTTCCTGTAACTGACAAGGGTTCAGAACTACTTTTTCTTTGGCTTCCTGTTGATAAATCCATTTCTAAAAGATTAAAATTACATCTTAAGGTCTTGGTCATCATCCTTCCTGGAACAGCTGTTGCAGTAATTGATGCAATTTAAAATGGATCCTTATTGGAATTGGAGGAAGTATAGACTAAGAGAGTGACAGGTACAAGTCTGTGACTAATCATTAAAATGTACTTACAGATAAGTGTTGACTTAACTACAAACCTGGAGAAGCATGAGCTTTGACCTTACTGTTGATTACCTGCTACAACTGTTTGGTCATGCACTTTCCCATCAGACCTAAGCAGTATCAACATTTCTGGGAAGGAATTCAGCAGGCACTCTAGCCAGTCATCTCTAAGTATGAAGAAAGCTGCCTTAAGGAAAGACAGTATAGCTACTCTGGGATATAGTGGTTGTTGCTTTTTTAACAGTTTCGGACTTACAGAAATTTTACGAGAAGATAATTCTCAGGAACTCCCCCACCCGGATTCCCCAAATGTTAACATTTTACCACATTGGCTTTCTTTTCTTTTTTTTTTTGCGGTATGCGGGCCTCTCACTGTTGTGACCTCTCCCGTTGCGGAGCACAGGCTCCGGATGCACAGGCTCAGCGGCCATGGCTCATGGGCCTAGCCATTCCGCGGCATGTGGGATCTTCCCGGACTGGGGCACGAGCCCGTGTCCCCTGCATCGGCAGACGGGCTCTCAACCACTGCACCACCAGGGAAGCCCCACATTGGCTTTCTTAATTCTCCTCTCTATTCATCCCTCTGTGCGTGCGTGCGTGTGTGTGTGTGTGTGTGTGTGTGTGTATTATAGCCACACCCCTAACCATTTCAGTAATTACCTTTTTATACTAAAACTTCAGTGTGTAATTCTTAAAATCAAGGTATTGTCTCATATAGCCACAGTACAGTTTTCAAAGTTGGGAAATTAACATTGATAAAATATATAGTTGATTTTTTTTTTTAGTATGGTTCATAGTGTGGACATCTTGTTAAATCATAATTCTGTAAGTGAAGAGTGTTGAGCAAAGTTGGTTGAATTGAGGTTGAAATGCTAGATGCTTGTTCCTCTCATGTTTCAAATATGGACTAAAGATAAATCTTCATAATAATTTTATGTAGAGTTGCTTGCCTCTGATTTTCCAGCAGCTCATTTTACAAATGGGGTTATTTCTCTTTCTTTCATAAGCCATTTTCTCAAGGCAGCTTTCTTCAACGCCCTACACACTTGGTAGTATCTACATCAACACTGATACACCCCTGAGTAATGAAAGCCTCACGTACTCATTTGGGGGCGGTGCGAGGGGCCGGGACAAGGCTTTCACTGGGCACTCTTTATCATCATGTTAAGTTCTAACTTTAGGTTCATTTAGCCTCACATCGGAAAGAGTTAAAATGAGGCACAGATGTATTTATTTATAAGCTTAAGGATTTACCCTGGGAGTAATGAGTCCAAAGACTAAATCTTGGGTGGAAGAAACTAAGTGATAGGTAGAGAGAGGAACTGAATTAAGTTGATGCTAAATTAGAAACAAAAATAGTTTAAAAACAAATCAGCTATTTAATTTTAGCATCTACTTAGTTATGCATTCAAGCTGATTTTTTTTTTTTTTTTTTTTTTGTGGTATGCGGGCCTCCCTCTGTTGTGGCCTCTCCCGTTGCGGGGCACAGGCTCCGGACGCGCAGGCTCAGCGGCCATGGCTCACGGGCCCAGCCGCTCCGCGGCATGTGGGATCTTCCCAGACCGGGTTGCGAACCCGGTTCCCCTGCATCGGCGGGCGGACGCGCAACCACTGCGCCACCAGGGAAGCCCTCAAGCTGATTTTTTAAAAAATAGCAAAATATAAATGTTCAAACATTTTTCCCCCCTTACATTAAACCTGGAGCACAACCGACAGGATGACAATCTCTCATTGTAAGATTACCGTCATTAGGAACTTGTCCTCTGTTATAGAGATATTCTTTTTCATTATTATTATTATTTTGTTGTTGAGTACCAGTGGAGTACTAAATGCAGCCGATTGTGTCCCTACCCCTAGAGGCTTGCATTATAAGTCAGGCAGACAAAACAATTATAATCTTCATAGGGGTGAGATGATTTGTGTGGGAATATTTGACTTTTGGTCTGTATGTTTGTAACAAAGAGTCAGAAAAATTGAATTAATATCTCATTCTTCTTTACCTATGTCCTCACCCTATCCCCGTACTCAAGTGTTTTCCATAAAGGACACCTATTTTTCAGTTGTCCTGGCAAAAGACCCAGGGTCAAATCAGATTAACCCTTGGGCAAGTCATTGGCTTTGGAGACCAAGATATGAGGGTACAACATTATTTGAAGACTTCTGGCCTGTTCCTTCCTCCTGGCTTCTTTAAATATGTCACCAGTAGGAAGAAGTGACTATAGTCACATGTACTGCCCAGCTGCTCAAAACAGTTGTATAGTTTTGTAAAGCATAATTTGAAAAATCTAGGTTTCGTGTAACTACAAAGTAGACTTATTACATATTTTTTAGTCAGTGTAACGTCTAAATGAATGAGTGTTCTAAGAAACTAAATGAAAAGAGTATTGCCTGCGTTAGACCCAGTTATATGAAAATAAGTCTGGTTATATAGATACTTCATGGATTCTCTCAAATTTCCCTTTCTTTGGGTAAATGAAAATAAAGCGTGGCTGATCTTATTAGTTTTCTGGAAATACTGGAAAAGGTAGTAGAACAGAAGTTCAAGACCAGTCTTAGCAGTGAGAGTCTTGGAATCCTTGTGGTCATAGAGTGCGTTCTGTGGTCACCGAACACGAAGGCATGTGGCCTTTGAGAAGTACATATTTCTCTTGGGTTTCTTCATCTTGCTCTCGATTTGTTTGTCTCACCTCAATAGTGCTACTACCTTACCCTGTACGCTACTGATGCTATAAATGTAATATTTTTAAAAATCAATGCATTGTAATGCTGTTGAACTCTAAAATACCCAAACAGGTTATAAAAAGGAAAGATTATCTATTGAGGGTAATTTGTCAGTTACAATGAGTAACTGAAAAATCTATGGGGAAAGTAATATGGTTTAGTTGGGCAGGCAGGACAGGTCTTGCTAATGGAGAAGCTAAAACAAGGAAGTGGTGCCAGGCCAGTACCAGCTACAAAGGATGACTACTGTATTGCTAGTCTGACACGTTCTGCTGACCAGCCACCCCTCTGTAGAATTTAGCTCCTGGTGATACCTTTTAAGTAAACAGTGCAGTAGGAATGGCACTTATTTAACAAACAGGGATGGTGACCAGTTTTTCAGATGAACCCAGGAGTGGTTTATGGGGTAATCACCCTCATCTGTGCCTTTTTAAAGAGACCTTTTCCTTTGCTACTGGGGGAAAAGTTATCATCCTACAAATAATCAATAAAGAAACATCTGTGGACAGATTTTTTAAAATAACATGAGAGAAAAAAATAAAGCTGATTTCATATAAATAAAATACTGTTGACTACAATCCAGAGATATTCAGAGAGTTAACAGGGATAGGAAGAAAATGGTATGAGGAGTAAGTCTTATAAATCATATTCTAAGAGCAGAGGATAAATAGGGTTATTCAACAGAGATGTAGTTTAGAGAAATTGCACCACCATGTTTGGATAAGGAGATCATAAGTGGGAGGGGTGCTGCTTTTCATCCCCACACTTGACCCAGTATCTGCCCTCACCCTCACCCCAGAGGCAGTGGGGTCCTTGGATACATACGAAGTAGCAGAAATTCATCTTCACAGTAAGGTACCCTCATGGAAGAGCAGAAGTAGAGTCTTGAAGTGTAATAACAATTGGAGACAGGATAGCGTGGTGGTTAAGAGCAAGGACTCCAGGCCATGGTGCCTGGGTTCACAGTCCAACTCTTCTACTTACTAGTTGTGTGATTTTCAGCAATTCACTTACCCCATAACTCAGTTTCCTCATCTTAAAATGCGGGTAATAATAGTACCTACCACATACATAGCCTTGTTATAAAAGCAAAATGAGTTAATATTTGTAAAAGCATTTAAAAAGTGCTGGTATGGGATAAGTGCTTTGTGTTAGTGGTTATTATTGTAATTATTACTGAAGTGTAACTTAAGGAATCTCTTGTGGCATATCTACCTATTGTGATAAGTGACCTTAAAAATAAGCTTGGACAAAAGATTACATACCATATGATTTCATCTATAAGTCCATGTATGACCGTATAAATGACATTCTTGAAATGACAAAATTTTAGAAATTGAGGACAGATTAGTGTTTGCCAGAGTTTGCCAGGGAGCAAGGTGGGGGAGGGGGAGAGGGAAGTAGGCATGGCTGTAAAAGGGCAACATGAGGGATCCTTGTGGTGATGGAAAAGTTCTGTAGCTTAACTGTATCAACATTAACATCCTGGTTGTGATATTGTACTAGACTTTTGCAAGATGTTACCATTGGGGAAAACTGAGTGAAGGGTAAGTGGGATTTCTCTGTATTATTTCTTATAGCTACATTTGAACCTACAATTATCTCAGAGTAAATCATTTACTAATAAGAGGAAAATGGGCTTGAAAGATTCCTGATAGAGAAAAATTGGCAGTTAATGCCATGTGTGTGTCTGATCAGACCGACAGACCAGTATTAAGATTAATAAACGTGATGGAAGGAGAACTAACCTGGCCATTGACATTTTAGTGAGATGTTCATGAACCCCCCCCCCCACCCTCCCCCGCAAATTGAACCAGTTGGCGTCAAAGAGAGGAGAAAGATATAAAACAGCTTTATTTCCCTGAAAACCCATCAGTCAGGTGTTCTTCATGTACCTTTGCTCCCCAGACTGTGAAAGGGTCTACTAATTGATATGATTTTTGGTAAAGAGATGAGGTAGAAGGTAGATGAGCAACAACTTTTATACAAATGGTATTTTGAAAAGCAGGGCTAACAGAAAACAATGTGAGGATGACAGATGTGAGCTAAAAATCACCTGTTTATATGTATACAGTATAGTCCTTAAGTTCAAGAGGTACCTTTTTTTAAAAAAAAAATTTATTTTATTTTTGGCTGCGTTGGGTCTTCATTGCTGCGTGTGGGCTTTCTCTAGTTGCAGCGAGCAGGGGCTACTCTTCGTTGCGGTGCACGGGCTTCTCATTGCGGTGGCTTCTCTTGTTGCGGAGCACGGGCTCTAGGTGCGTGGGCTTCAGTAGTTGTGGCACATGGGCTTAGTAGTTGTGGCTCGTGGGCTCTAGAGCGCAGGCTCAGTAGTTGTGGCACACGGGCTTAGTTGCTCCGCCGCATGTGGGATCTTCCCGGACCAGGGCTCGAACCCATGTCCCCTGCATTGGCAGGTGGATTCTTAACCACTGTGCCACCAGGGAAGCCCCAAGAGGTACCTTTTCGATCTTTCCCTCTTCTGCTTCTTAATCACCCCCTTAACAGAATTTATCACTTCCACATTTTATGTTCATAATCTCTTCATACATTAATATGCTGTAGGTTTATTTGTTTATATCTTTCCTGGAATGTGGCCTCCTTGAGAAGAGAGATCATTGCCATATGTAGTTCTGATTTGCTAGTTTAAAGCCCAGTGCCTGGCACACAGTAGGCACTTGATAAATAATTAATAAAATATTGACTGTTGTCTGGTCCCTGAACAGAGTGGTCATTAATCTGGAGGCCTACATAAATTAGATCAAATAAACTGAGAATCTTATTTTACTTAATGAGATTGTGATTATTATTGCAAGTGAACTTTCCTGGGCTTTTGCTTTATGTTTTTTATTCTGATGAAAATTTTCCTTAGGTTTAGAGAGTTGAGTGATCAGCAATGAAAGGGATATCTTATAGGAACAATAAGCAACAGTGTAGAGTCCATCAGGAGGGGAAGGGCAATCAGAAAAAGACCAGGAAGCCATTGGAAAGGAGATATTTAGAGAAGTGACTTGTGGCCTTCTGGGACCAACTTCAGTCACAGACAGTGCCATCAGACTTTAAGAAATCATGGGCTAAAACACTGATATCTAGCTCCTCTCCTAACGTTCACCTAAGTATCCTTTCCTTGCCAAGGCACAGATGAACTATATCCTGATGTCCTGTACGGCAGGTGTGCAGTGGAGGAAGTTAGAGGAAGAAATTCCTTCCCCCACTGCCAAGGTGGAATGGGAACTGGGCTGATTACACAGTGCTTGCCCTTCTTCACCTGCCCTTACTTGTGCCACCCCTCCAACCATGTGGGTTTGTCAGGGGCTTGCTGGAAGTTTAATTGCTGGTCTTGAATATGAAACAGAGGAGGTGTACAGTTAAAAAATCTCCTTCCTTGCAAGTAAATGATGCCATTAAAAATAGAGAGATGAGGCTTCCCTGGTGGCGCAGTGGTTGAGAGTCCGCCTGCCGATGCAGGGGGCACAGGTTCGTGCCCCGGTCCGGGAAGATCCCACATGCCGCGGAGCGGCTGGGCCCGTGAGCCTTGGCCGCTGGGCCTGCACGTCCGGAGCCTGTGCTCCGCAACGGGAGAGGCCACAACAGTGAGAGGTCCGCGTACCGCAAAAAAAGAAGACACACAAGGTCCGCGTACCGCAAAAAAAAAAAAAAAAAAAAAAAAAATTGAGAGGTAAATAGAAAAGAGAGGGAGAAAGAATCAGTCAATCCCGATGGTGGTATATTCCACAGGAAAACTAACCAGGACTATCCAGAAGTCCATGTCATTTGAATGAATGAACGAATATACAATTTGAGAGTATGCTGTTCTAGATTAAAAAGAGATTTAGACGTAAGATCCAAATGTAACACATGCAGCTTGATCGGACATGCCTTTGAAACAATGAAGGTAAACATTGAAAACAATGGAGATAATTTGGATATGGACTGAATGTTAGATGAAATTGGAGCATTATTCTTAATTTTCTTAGGTATGTTATTTTAGTCATGTAAGGAAATGCCCTCATTGTTAAATGTGTATATATGAAGTATTTTGATGTTTGCAACTTATTTTCAGATGGTTTGGTGTTGGGGTGGGAGAGATAAAGCAGTGTGACAGATAGTTCATTAACACTTGTTGAATCTGACTGGAGTGTACACAGGTATTAATTTTACTATTTGAACTTTTCTATATTTTTGAAATTTTTCAAAATAAAAAGTTGGGTGAAGACTGAATACTTTCCTCTTGGGGTTGAGAACAAGGCAAAAATGTCCTCTCTCAACTCTCCTATTCAGTATCATACTAGAAAGCCTAGCTAATACAATAGGCAAGAAAAAGAAATAAAAGGCAGACAGATTAGAAAGAAAGAAAAACTGAGAGAAACCCCTTCCTTTAGAATTGTTGCACTCTGATGCCATGATTTCATTTAAGATGATTTTATTTAATGGAGAGCTGTTCTTCCCACAGCCCATTAGCTTCTCTTACTTGATCCTTTGATAAATTCATAATTGCTTTTTTTTGGGTGTCAGTGTGTACCACCAAAATCAGCTTTCAGCTTCTTGTCCAGCGGGAATCAGAGGGAAAGATGGGCTATGAGGAAATGAGAAATCTGATCCCAGTCTTTAAAACATGTCTTTGGGACGTATGGGTGCTCATTTCATGAAGGGTACAAATTATGGCTCATGACTTATGCATTTTCTGCTACTCTTTAAGTTGTCTTCCAATCAAAAAATGTCCCTACAGAAGCATCTTTGCATTGCTATCATGAAGATCAAAGTCAGACAGTTAGATGATAAAATTACCCTCAAGATTTCTGATGCTTTATGTCTTTTGAGCATACTGAGAAGGACAGAGACCCCAAAAGTTCAGGTGTGCTCCCAAGATAATTGGTTCTACTGATTGGCCACCCCTGGTCTCCCGATCTTGTGTTCCCAGCAGGGAGGAAGAGTCAGAGGTCTGCTCTCTTGAGGTTGTGATGGAGGAGACCACCCTCAAGATAAGGAGAAAGCCAGAGGAAATAACCTGGAGGGATGGGGGTGGAGATGGAAGGAGAAGAGAGGGATTCGGGCTTCACAACAGTACTGCCTGGCAGTTTGAGAACACCTGACCTTTAAAATGGTTATGATCTAAGACGTGGCATCCTAGGAGTATTTCAAACTAGATTCATCTTTGTATTACATATCAAATGAAAATGAAGGCATTTTCCACAAAATTTTAATAATCGGCCTCTTCCAAAGAGTTGAACTTCTTTCTCTGTGTAACAGCTTTTTAACAGGTGTGATATTCCAAAATAGTTCTAGGACCATTAGGAAAATAAGAAAGAAGGGGGAAATTCCAGCCAAATAAAGTGGAAACAAAATTTTTATGGATAATGAGGGAGTTTTCTCTCCTGAAGTCTTTTATAGCATACAGAGTAAGAAGCCAGAGAGGATGAGTCTAATCCCTGCACACACTGAAAGGAAGCCTGAGGAGAAAGAGAGAAAGTACCTATAAAACAGATTTTCTTTTTAAAGTGTCTTTTATCAGTTTTTCCAGTGAGACTGTGGTGTTTTTCATGGACAGAGGTTTTAGCAGCTTAAGCTTCTTTTATTTTTTATTTTTGGCTGCGTTGGGTCTTCGTTGCTGTGTGTGGGCATTCTCTAGTTGCGGCGAGTGGGGGCTACTCTTTGTTGTGGTGCGGGGGCTTCTCATTGCGGTGGCTTCTCTTGTTGCGGAGCACGGGCTGTAGGCGCGCAGGCCTACAGTAATTGTGTCATGTGGGCTCGGTAGTTGTGGCTTGCAGGCTCAGTAGTTGTGGCTCGCGGGCTCTAGAGCACAGGCTCAGTAGTTGTGGTGCACGGGCTTAGTTGCTCTGCGGCATGTGGGATCTTCCCGGACCAGGGGTCGAACCCGTGTCCCCTGCGTTGGCAGGCGGATTCTTAACCACTGCACCACCAGGGAAGCCCTTAAGCTTCTTTTATTTTTTATTTTTTTTATTTTTATTTTTTGCGTTACGCGGGCCTCTCACTGTTGTGGCCTCTCCCGTTGCGGAGCACAGGCTCCGGACGCGCAGGCTCAGCGGCCATGGCTCACGGGCCCAGCCGCTCCGCGGCATGTGGGATCTTCCCGGACCGGGGCACGAACCCATGTCCCCTGCATCGGCAGGCGGACTCTCAACCACTGCGCCACCAGGGAAGCCCTAAGCTTCTTTTAAATGGTCGAAGGAGAGACAGCAGTGATGTGTGAGGGTTCATTAATTATTGCTCTTACTGATGTTTGCACAGACGGTTGGGATCATAAATGTCAGTCTGCCAAGAGACTGTGATAGGTTCTAAAAAAACTGATTGAGTACCTCAAAAGCTGTCATAAAACCTGAGATTAAACAGATTCATCTTTCTTTCTTAGAAGTGAGGGAAGGTATGGGTGAAGTGAATAGAAGAAGCTTCCTTCTCTTTGTTGCCACTTTGCTATTTCCATTCTCCTGTTCAAAACCACGAGTGTTGGCTTGTGCAGAGGGTCAGGAGCCTGCCTGAGGTGTCAGAGGGACATGGTCATGGTTAGCAGTCTCAGTTGTGTGCGGGCTGCCAGCTGTACAGCGATGGGAGATTCAGAGAGATTGGGATTCAACCCTGACAGGGCTGACACAATTTATTTGGGAATTTTCAGGAGAGAACATGAGTTATAAAGACAAGAACAGTGACAGTAAGGAACAAATGTGAATTTCTGTCAGAGATAAAACAGAATTTTAAAAGAAGTAGGTCTGTTGTCGTCTCCAGTCAAGTTTTCCAGTTAAACTGTGTTCCTAAATTGAAAGTCTTACCACTACTTTTCTGCTATTGGCTAGGAAAGTACAATTAGAAGACTTTCTCTCTTCAGAGGATTATATATTTTAAAGATCACTGTACTTATTTCTCTGTCACAAATAAAGCAATGGTTACTTTAAATCTAGGAAACTGAGAGATAAAATACTTTTTCTTAAGATTTTCCTTTCTCATTTAATCACATCATGATTCTTGATCAGACTTTGCTTTGACTAGAAGGTCTGATGTGGTATCTTCCTCAGGCTATTAAATGTAGGCAGAGGAAGAGGGGGTCTGGTTGAATATCAAGAACTGTGAGGCTGGCATATGCATGTGGGCAGCTCTTGTGTGGGTACATACAGACTAGATTATGTTCTCAAGAAAAAGCATACTGGGAAAAGGTGCTTTGTTGGCCCTTTATGAAGGACCTTAATTAGAAGTCACTCCTAACTCCTGGGGTGGGAACAGTTTCTAGCTTGCTGCTACACTCCTCCTGCTGCTAATGAGCATGCTCCTTGCAAGGATGCGTTTCTTCTGACAGTTAAAGCTGCATATGAGAGTTATTTCTGTTCACCTTTCTCTCTGCCTTAAATCCTTACTGCCCAAGTTCAGATTATGCAAGTAGACTGGAAGGTGTTTTCCATCATTGTTGAGGAGTTAAAAATGCTTCAGGGTAACAAGGACTATTTACTATTTGTGAGCAGAAAGTAAATAATCAAACTTTAATTTATTCAGATACGGACAGTAGATGAGGGTTCCTTTAGTGTTGACCATAATTGGATCTTTTCTTTCTGGTGGTCCTTTTAAAATTGCCATTAAGTTTGTAATTGAACAGTTGAATTATTTAGTTCATTATTATGTAATTAGAATCCCTGTCCTGGACATCTGTTTCTCTTATTTAGGCAACTCCCCACATGGCACAGGTTTCATTAAGTAATTAGCAGAGGAGATGTAAATTTCTTGTGCAGACATGATGATGATCCTGTAGACCGCTATTTATTTCATCAGCTTGTAATTAAAATACTAAGTTGACTTGTGAGGAAATGCCAAGGAATGGTTTGCTTTGCCAAGAAGTTATAGATAACACATAACTGGATGGCAGCATGTGGAAGGTGGTAAACAGTTTAGGGAGTTTTTTCCCCTCCCTCCTTGTGGTAGAGAGCATTAGAGGGCACAAGGATTGCTTTCCACTTAATAGACCATTGACTGAGTGAAGGATAAGTGGGCGTATTCCAGAATGCTAAAGTTATGATCTCTTAATGTCTAGGAGCAGTTCCTTGATTCTGAAAAATAACACATTCTGGTAAACATTTCACCTGTCTTGGTTCAGACTCATTGAGGACTGCTTCTCATGGCTCAGGCTTTCTATACATGGATGCCTTGGTCTTGGACTTGCACAGACCTGCAAGTCCAGGTCTTGGACTTGCACAGATGCTGAGACATTGACTCTCAGAGGACTGACTAGGGCTGAGTGATGTTCCTTTAGGATGGCCGGTGCAGTGCCGCCAGAAGCTGTTGGCAGCATCAAAGCCCTCCCTAAGGACCCACTGTTTCAGGAACATCCCATGCCTCCTGCCTTCCAGAACAAATAATGCTGTTGTCTTTATATATAGTGTGGAATGGATAAAGGAAAATTTCAGGATGAGACCATGCAGACCTATTCCTTAGTTTTGTTATTATTGAGTGCTCATTGGTCACACAAGGTGGAGAATTAGAAGAAAAGAGATCAGGCCTGACAGGCCTCCTAATTTTGGGGCGTTCCATCAGCTGGGTTGTTTGGTGATGACCAATGATGATTATATCAATATGAATTCTGTTCTCAATCTTAGGAATCATATGTTAAAAAATATTGTCTTCACATATCACTCTCTTGCTTGTTTGAAAATAGTTAGCCATGGATAACATTGATATACTGAAAGTAAATTGTCTTGTTGTAGCAGAGGCTTGCTTTAGAAGTGGAAATAGGTGCTATGTAGGTAGACAGCACATTTGACAGTTTGGAGCAGACTCACTTGGGAAACAGCTTTGAATGTGAACATTGTGTTTCCAGACACAAGCTCAGTTCTATGAGGTCGCAGTGCAAATAAAAGAGGGTCCGAGTGGTCCTCTTTTATATTTGAGGTGTGCTGGCCTCGTGTCAAGAACCTCTGGATTTTAACAATTTAATAATGCAAAGCCTTCAGCCACCTCTTGTGTGAACCCTAATCTCTCTCCTCTCCCCACTTCACCCCCCAGGGTTGGGGGATAATTTCTTATGTGGATGCTCCAGATTTAGGACCTTGTCTCAGAACAAACACCATTTTTTCGTTTCGGTTTTTACTGTAGAATTTTCTCTTCTCGTTACCCAATGGGAAAAAAAAAAAAGTCGAAATAGGGTTATTAATACAAATTAGTGCCCTTTCTGGTTTGTAAAAAAGGACCCCCGCCCCCAACAGTGTGGCCCATACCAGGTGAATTCCTTTTGTCTGGCTGCCTTGTAATGATTTACATTTAGATTGTTGCTTGTTGTTCTTATAGGGGAAGGGGAGGGGCCTGGTGTGTGTCTGGCTGCCTCAGTCATCACACTGACTAGGTTTGGACAGCTTTGCTTAGCGGAGCTGGGAAATAGGCTGAACTTGCTTTCAATTGTTTTCATCAAAGGCCTTGTTTAGTTGGTTTGTATTGGGGGAAAACGTCATGTAGGCTGCAAGAACTAAATGAAATGAAAAATGAAGTTTACAATTGCTAAGAATGGTGCGTACCTTCTGAAAGTCAGTGCACGGTGCGGTGGGCCGGAGGGCTGTGAGCAAACTGTTACCATTGTCACTGTCAGGGCCAGTGAGTGCTCGGGCGAAATGCAGCATCTTCTCCACACAGAGGGAGGCTGGGAAGGGGATACAGACAGGCTTCCTTCAGATACAGCCGGACTTCCCTGGTGGTCCAGTGGTTGAGACTCCGTGCTTCCACTGCAGGGGGCGTGGTTTGGTTCTGTCCCTGGTCGGGGAACTAAGATCCTGCATGCTTTGCAGCGCGGCCAAAAAAAAAAAGAAAGAAAGAAAAACAGCCAACAGTCTACCTCTTCTCACTTAGAGACACAGTAAATAGAAAATCAGGACTGCCTTAGGAGAAGATTTATTCATGTAAGAAATACTGAGTTGTAGGCATAGAGGGCACATTAGTGAACAAAGCTGGTGAAACTTCCTGCCCTCCAGGAGTTTACATTCTCCTGGAGGATAATGTCAAAAGATAAGTGCTGTGGAGGAATAAAAGGCAGGAAAAGGAAGGAAAGGAAGTGCTGCTGAAGGGGGCAAGAGTGGTCTAGATAGGGTTTTCAGGGAAGAAGACCTCATTGAAAATGTAGCTTAAAAGACTTTAAAAGAGGGAATTCCCTGTAGATCTGGGTGAAGAGTGTTCCAGACAAAGGGACCAGAAGGTGCAAAGGCCCTGAGGTAGGAGACAATCAGGAGGCTAGTGTGGATGGAGCAGAGGGAGAGAGTAGCAGGGTATGAGGGGAGAGAGATGGGAGGAGGGCACATAAGAAAGGCAGGGCCTTTCTGAGGGTCATAGGAAGTATCTGAACTTTTCCTCCAAGAAGGGGAGCTATTAGAGGATTTTGAGCAGGAGTGTGAAGTGATTGTAACTTGATTTTTAACAGGGTCGCTTGGCTGCTGTGTGGAGAATAGACTGTAGGACAAGGGGAAGGGCAGGGAGACCAGTAAGAAGCTAGTGTATTAGGAGAGTCTCTTCCAGAGGTGGTTTAGCACAAATCACTTTGGAACCTTGGCGAGAGGTGCATCGTCAGTATGTAGTGGCAGTAATTCCAAGACTACAGAGCCCCCCACGTGCTGGCTCTTTTCTTTTCTTTCTTTTTTTCTTTCTTTTTTTTTTGAAAGCAAGAGTTATTTACAGTCTGCCTGTGACATGAACTTTATTGCATTTTACTTTTTTAAGGTTATACAAAACACTTGTTGCACACTGCATCTCCTTTCACCTGCTAATTTGGCACCAGCCCTAGGGTTGTGGTGCCAAGTGCTGCCTCTGTACCACCCCACGCTGGAAGCCATGGGACAGCTTATTTGTGAACAAGCAAGGATACTTCTTCACCCTGAATAAAGTTGGAATTGTTTTCAGTATTAGAACCTGATTCTTGTGCGTTTAGTTGTGCATAGGAATAGAAATGTCTTATTACTAGAAAAGGTCATGGATCACCCATGAAACACTGACTTCAGGTATAGAATTGTGCTAAGCATGGTGACATACAGAAATAGTAGACACAGTCCCTTCTCTGGCGAATTACAGTCTACTTAAGGACAAAGATCCAAGAAGAGATAAATAACCAATACAAGCAGTAAACAGCTGGGACCCAAAGAAGGGGCACAAAGAGAGGATCCCATTTCCAGCTCGAATGGTCTCCTCGTGTAGAGATGGCTGTTTTTTAAAGACAACACAGAACAGACGTTTGTTGAGCCACCCACCCTCCTCTCCTAGCTTGGGCCTGGCTTGTTAGAAGTCGGCTCTAAAGGTTCATGCTTGTCACAATTTGTGACGTAAACCAGGCCAGTTAGACAAACTGGCTCTTGCTCATACTGATCCAGTTCCTGGAAAAGGGCAGAGTAGCCAGGTCAGAAGAATGCCTTGGCTGTACATTAATCAGCTGTGCTTGCCAGGCCAAGCACTAACCCTGACCCCCAAATGTGTTGTTTTGCTCAGATTCACAGTCGGAGAATGAGGCTTCGCCAGTGAAACGGCCACGACTACTGGAGAATACTGAACGATCCGAGGAAACCAGCCGATCTAAACAGAAAAGCCGACGTCGGTGCTTCCAGTGCCAAACCAAACTGGAGCTGGTGCAGCAGGAACTGGGATCGTGCCGCTGCGGTAAGCGTCCCCCCAGTGGAGGACACAGCGTGGTGGAGGCTGTGTCCTTGGCTCCCTGAGAGGCTGAGCTCCTTCATTCTTCTCCCGAGTACCTCCCTGCAAGCTTATAGGTTTGGAGCTTGGGAAATCAGAGTAGAGGATTCTTATTTCCAAACACCCTTTATTTCCTCTCACACATAAAGAAAAGGCAAAAACCTCCCCAACTACTCTTACACATATTTCATTAGAGTTGCGTTGTCACTGCTTACTGCTCTCAGCTTCTCCCCACTGCATATTACTGTGGTTCCTTCTCATTGATGACTTATTTAGAAGTTAACCAAACCAGTGAAATTCTGAGATATGTACCATAAAATTCATATATTAAATTAATTTTGAATGAGCTTCTTACTATATATAATAAATGGAAGATTTCTCCCCCATATCCCTTTTAAATTAAAGTTTGATTAGAAAATTATTTTCTTTGAAGCATCATTCATTGTCAGTCAACCCCTTGAAATAGCTTTAAAGTAACCTTTTCCTTCTGTATTATCCAGTGTAATACCAGCTCTTGGAATTTTTGGTGGGATGTACTTTTTAAAAACTTTATGCCTACCCACAGTGGAACAGAACTTAGAACAATCCTTCCTCTCCCTTTGACCACATACATCGTGTCACGTGGAAGCAAAATTGTGTAGCTGCATTATTTAGGCTGACTTACAGTTTTCCTGTCCCTGTTTTTATTTCTTGACTTTAGAGCATAGTATTGTGAAATTGTTCTTTGGGACAGAGCTGTCATCAGGCCTTCTGGCTCTAGCCTCTGAGAATCCTGTATCCTTTGTCCTTAGGAGTGAGCTTTTAGAAGCCTCCTTTTACCTCTGGGATGGCCATAGATAGCCTGTAAGTACTGATGCTGGTAGTCAGGACTAGGTGGTTCTCCCAGCAGTAGAAAGTTACAGTTGCTCAAAGCTCTTCATCTTCTGAAGAGATAGCCATTGCTGCTCCTGTCCCTCAGTTATCTGCCCTGTTGGAAATGAGAAGGACAGGAGGGAGTTCCCAGTCTCTCATGGAAACTGAGTTGGGACTCCTTTCCTGTCATGAGTAGAAATCTGTTTGTTACACAGTCTGGTGTGTGGTACTTGGCAGTATCAGAAACGTATTTATATTCAACTGCAGAAATGGTGACTAGCATGTGGAGTCCAGGTATCACTGGACAGGTTTTTATTCTTTAGCCTGGCATTTATTTATCCTATTAAATGCTTGTGTGAAAGTGTAAGGAGAGAGGTAGGATAAGACGTGGGTGCAGAGGCTGTCAGCAGAATTTTCACACCTCACTTTTGTTCCTGCAATGTGATGTGGTCCAAGTGAGCCCAGAACCTTGTTCTTAGGCTGGGTCTTGATCAACCCTGCTAGGTAATATAAAATTCTTAATGAGGTAGTGAAGGAATACTGTGGTTAGCCAAGAAAACTCTGGGGTCTCGTGGTTTGTCTGATCTTTTGTGGTCTGCAAATTCTTGCTTTGGTCTTCACGTGGACCCCTGGGGGCTTCAGCAGTTCAGTCTGTTACCAGTGTTGTGCAGCTTCCCTGACCATTTGCCTGTTGCTTTTGTAACACAGGCCTTTGGTGATTCCTAAATTAGAATCATGGGATTTTCCTGTACCTTACATTCTTGTTTCCTTCTTGAAAGTTAACTGAATCCTGGGTATTACACAGGATTTGCCCTAGTGGATCAAGCAATTGGTCCATCAAGTGTGCTGTCTCGCCTCTGGCAGTGGCTAATAACCTCCTCTCCTTGTCAGGCAAGCAGTGAGAATTCACAATTTAGCACTGAGAGATCCAGAGGTGTGGTAACCGAGTCTCCCAGTTTACCCTTCAGCTTTGATGCAAACCACCTAATTTCCTAAGGTCTTAAGCACCAAGCTGAAAATATCTAGAAATAGATGTTGGATGACTTCATGTGCTCCTAAAGTGAAGCCAACTTGACTGACTCTGGTAAGTGCAGATTACTCTGCTGTGCTCTTCACCTCTCAGGCAGGAGGCTGGGTTTCTAAGTAAGTGCCTATTGGGTTTGCCATAGATATGCATTCTCTTTAAATGATCTAACACGTGGTCCCTTGGCTTATGCCCAATTCTGAGGGTCGTCTTATAGAGAGATTTGATTTTTCTGCTGGAGAAGAGAGCCCTGAACTTTCTGCAGTCCCTCCAGATGTAGTCTTCCTAGAGAGAGCTGGGAGTTCAATTGGGCCCACTGAGAGCATTACACTTATGTGCCCAGAAAAATGACTGAGTCAACTGCCACATTTTAAAAGATGAAGGACAGTAATGGGAACACACACCTCTGGGACTGTCCCTGACAAATAGCTCTTGTGTTCCTCCTGCCTGTCTGCTTGGATCTCTAGGAAAAGGTGAGTTGTACAGTTATTTTCTTGAGGCTGCATGGAGTGCTAGGGAGACGTTTAACTGCCCTGAAAGGTTTTGGAAGACAGGAAACACAGTAATTTACTACTGAAAGTGAAGACTCAGGAAGGCGGTTTGAACTCAAACAGAACACTTTTCCACTGCAGAAAATCTTTTTTTTAATATATATTCACAATCTTTTTTTCCATTCCCCTTTCACTCTGTACAGGTTATTAACTGCTGACAAGAAATTCACATCTCATAAATAATGCTTAAGAGCCATTGCTATATAAATTGAATGTGTTATGAATTGTGATGGGCCTTTTTGTATCATTCGATGCCTAGAGCAGGAAGAACAGAGGATGTCATTTTCATTAATTTCTAATGAGGTGCCAATTAAAGACAGGGAAGACGCTCCAAAGGGAAGAGTGGCCAAGCTCCCCTGAATCCTCTGCCTGGGGCTGTCATCCAAACACTGCCACCAAGCCTTCTCTAAAAATTCCATTAAATCACAGTCTCATCGAGAGCACACAGACACATTCAGCTCCCCTTTGATCTTCAAAAGAGCAATTTGTAAGGCGAGTTCTGAGCCTTCTCACATAGGGAGCAGCTAGAGGTGATAGGAATTGTTAATTGCCAAGACACTCCATGGGTGAATTTTGAAGATGAATTCTCCTCTGCCTCGCTGTGACTAGATAACCTTTAAATCAACAATACCATAGTAACACCCTTTTCCTGTGAAATCTTTCTGGGTGCCAATCAGAAAAAGCATATGGTGAGGCTGGGATGATACCCTGCATCCTAGTGTATCTTCAGCAGTTTAACTTCTCAAGATGGAAAACAACTGCATAAAAATGGATTTATTTGTTTCATTTTGTACTCAGTAGGCAAATTGATCAGCTCGTTGTCTTTACAGGGGTCTTGTCTCTCCAAATGCCACCTGGAGGGTGTTCTTCTGAAATCTGGCCATCCTCATCCAATCTGGGCCACAGCACAGCCACGTGGATGCTGTGTTTTCTAATCAGATCTTGCATGATGCATACCACATGGCTTTTTAATCGCTATGCATTGCTTACCAGAACCACAGAATTAATTTTTAAATACCAGTCTAAGAGCTTGCATTAAGTTGTGGCATGTTTTCAGTTGACAGTGACTTAAACTGTAAGCTCCCTTTTGGGACAACAGTGCTTTTACTAACCTCTTGAGTAATCTGACTTCGTTTACTGCTTTCAAAATAAATTTTATATTCCCTTTAGAAACTCAGAGTGATGCTTTAGCTGGGACCTTTAGTTTATCGACTTAAAAGTGCCTCACTGGTCATTTCTGCCTTTTCATTCACTGTCAAGCTAAATTCAGCTAGCATTTATTGAGATGTGATTTTGCATAAAGCATTTTGCTGGGTTTTGTGGGCAATATAGGAGGTAGAATACAGAATGTAGGAGCTCATAGTTTAGGTCAGTGATTTCAGACTTAAGTGGGCATCAGAATTGCACAGAGGGCTGTTAAAACAGTCTGCTGGGCCCACCCCCAGAGCTTCTGACTCAGTGGGCCTGTGCCTGTTTAGTAGGTTCCCAGGTAATACTGATGCTGCTGGTCTGAGGACCATGCTTTGAGAACCACTGTTCTAGGCGCTTCTCAATCTGGGAAGCCTCTAAAACATAGAATGTCTGGGTCTCACACTTAACAATTAAATCAGAAAAGGTTTCTGGGTATTGTTTTTTAAACATTTTGGAAATTAAAAGTTTGTCCTGGACCATTTGAAAGTAAGTTGCAAACATTGTGACCCTTTATCCCTGTAAGTTCAATGAATGTTTCCTGAGTATAGTTATTTTATATAACTGCAGCACAGTTATCAGCTTCAGTAAATTGATACTGATAAATACTTTTATCAAATCTGTTGTTCATATTCTAGCTTTGCTAGTTGATCCAATAATATACTTCATAAAAGCATTTTCCCACTTCTAGTACAGAATCCAGTCCATGATCAAGTGTTGAATTTAGTTGTCATGTCTCTTTTAGACTCTTAAGTTGGAACATTTTCATTGCCTTTCTTTGTTTTTAATGATACTGACATTTTGAAGGCTACATTTCTCCACCCTCCTCTGCTTACCCTTCCCAACCCCCCACTTTTTAAAATAGAGCACTCCTTGTTTGGAGGTTGTCTGATGTTTCTTCATGGTTAGATTCAGGTTATGTATTCCCAGCCAGAATGCTACGTGGGTGATGTTGTGTCCCCCTCAGGGTTCTTCATTGGGAGGCCCGGATGTTTTATCTGCCTCTCATTATTGATGTTAATTTTGCTTCATTCACCCAGTCTAGGTGTTGTCTGATGTCTCTAAAAATAGTATTTTTGCCCTTGCAACTAGTAACCAATCTGTGGGAAACACTTTGATTATATAAATGTCCTGATCATCATCAAAAAGGTCTCCTAGATTTAGCATCCATTGATGATTCTTGCCTGAACCAGTCTTTACTATGATGGTTGCAAAATGATGCTTTGCTAACTCCAGTCCTTCTCCTGCATTTACCATTTGCACGGAGCATTCTCCTCCCCCATTTATTTATCTCTTATTGGCTTGGACTCTTTGGGCTCTTATATTTTTCAGTGGTTTATAATTCATTACTGTACTTAATTATTTTGTTGCTCAAATTGTCTCAGATTTGGCTGGTGGAAGTTCCTTCAAGCTGAATTCTGTATTTTTGTGACATACCTCCTGTTTTTGTTTTTTTAAAAAATTTATTTATTTATTTATGGCTGCTTTGGGTCTTCGTTGCTGTGTGCGGGCCCTCTCCAGTTGCAGGGAACGGGGGCCACTCCTCGTTGCGGTGTGCGGGCTTCTCACTGCAATGGCTCCTCTTGTTGCAGAACACAGGCCCTAGGCACGTGGGCCTCAGCAGTTGTGGCACATGGGCCTAGCTGCTCCACGGCATGTGGGACCTTCCTGGGCCCGGGATCGAACTCGTGTCCTCTGCATTGGCAGGTGGATTCTTAACCACTGTGCCACCAGGGAAGTCCCTGCCTCCTGTTTTTTAAAAAGCATTTTCTTACTCTCTGGCCCAACATGATGTGTTCTGGACACATCTTGTACTTGCTTAGTCCTGGAATCAGCCACTTTTCCAAGGATCCCCAAGCTGATTTAAATAGGCATTCAGAGTAGGAATTTGCTGGTCTTGAGTGGAAGGCAGGCACATGCATGAAATAAGTGGCATCCAGGGCAGCCTACCATAAGAGTTTTAATCAAGGTACAAACCATATATTATAGGAATATGGGGAGGGAGAGATTAATTCCAACTGGAAGACTCTGGACAGGCTTCCACAATAGGGGCATTAAAGGAAGGGTGGGACTTAGAAGTGCAGATAGAGGGGATGCTTGGACCAAGCTGGTGTTTTGCAGGTGACCTCTGTGCAGCCCGATGGAGCCTTGGGGTTGAGTCAGGAGAGACTGCTAGAAAAGGAGGGAAGGGATTCCAGTTTCCAGGCTGTAGGGTTTGGGCGTTGGTTTGCAGTGAAAAACTATCAGTGGTTTGAATGTGGTCAGCGTGATCTAATTTGACTTTTTTAAAAAAATTAAGCACACAGGAAAGCCCAGGAGGCTGTTGAATCTTCTTAGAGGAGTGATCTAGGGAGAATGTGAACTGATTCACAAAGTGGAAAAGAATGTGCACGTGTCACAGCCGTCCCCGTCCACTATAGGGGACTGACTGACTGGTGAACGGATAGTGATATTCTGAGGTCGAGTGTGGGGTGAGGAGCTGTGGTGATTATGAAGCATGTAGGTGACGTGAAACTACCAGGCTGGCCCATTCCACCAGCATCAGAAACCACCACAGATAAGCCCACGTCTAGGCCTTTATTTTAACTCTCTTCCAAGTGTGATTTAAACCTGTCAGGGACATTTGGCATTCTGTCCTATGTCTCAAAGAAAGCGAGGCTATATTTTCTTATAAAAGGCCTTATTCTGTGTACAGAGTTCTAGGCTGGATCTGTCAGAAAACCCTACTATCCATGGAAACTGCCTGAGATCCTTTATCATGAACAAATTGGTTTGACCAGTTAGGTGTTATCATTACTGCCGTTGAGTATCAAGTCCATGCTCTGCAATGTGTTATATAGAGAGTGTGGTGACCAAGATCCCAGCCCTTTAGGAGCTCCTGTTGTTTTATGCTGAGTCTGGCAGTGAAAGGCTAAAGTTTTTCCAGCACTTCTGAGACAGCAGCTGGGTGTTATGTTACCTTACAGCTCAAGAGAAGGAGGTGCCTGCCCACCCTCCCAAAAGCAAAAACAAAAACAACAGCAGCAAGAGAAAACCTTTGACAGGAGTTACTGTATATTTGAGAGCTAAGAGTAATTGAAAATCCTGAGGCAAATCGAGAAAATTTTCTCCCTTTGCTACTCTCTTCCTTTCACTCTCACTGTACTCTCACCTAAACAAGAGTATGCTTATTTGTAGTCCCCATTTAATCTTTAATGTGTAGGAGTTTTGGCCTAAAACCAAGCAGTTTAGTCCCTCTGCTGCTCCTCTAAATTGCAAGTTGAGGTGTTAGAGCAAAACAAATCAAACCTTTACTGAACACTAGCTCCACATATTTGGCCCATTAGTTTACCACGTCCCAGAGATCCAAGCTACCATATGTCCTTTAACAAGGCTGTAGAGAGATATTAGAAACATGAAGAGCTCCCCTCCCCAGCAAAGGAGCATCAACGACCAAGCTTTTAAAATACAAAATGTGCAGAGAGCACATTTACTGAAGCCTGTGTCACTTCCCCACTCACACCCTACCGACAGGCAAACCAGCAGGCCCTTGTCCCATGAAGTGAATACTTTCCGTCTGGATAGCAAATTTGCAACTATTTCTATAGTCCAGTCTTAGCAATAACACCACAATAATAATTTAATCAAAACTATTTGAATAGATTACCCTGTTTTAGGATATTTCTTTATGGAGAGAAAAAATGGCTTATTTTAAAAGGAAGTGAATTTTTTAAATTCTAAGAGTAAATAATCTCAGTTAGTTCTTTGCCTAGCAAGGTGTGTGTATGTGTGTGTTTTTTGGATTTTTTGATATATAATTTACATACCATAAAATTCACCTGTTTTATAGTTCAGTGAGTTTTAGTAGCTTTAAGTTGTACAGCCCTCACCAAATTCAAATTTTAGAGTACTTCCATTACCCCAAAAAGTTCCCACGTGCCTCATTTTCAGTCAGTCACTACACTCTCCTACCCTAGCCCCAGGCAACCACTGATCTGCCTCTGTTGGTATAATTTGGCTTTTCTAGAATTTTAGCATCAGTGGATTCAAACAGTATATATATATATATATATATATATATATATATATATATACACACACACTCACACAGTCTTCTGTGTCCACATAGTATGTTGTTTTTGAGATTCATCCATGTTGTTACATATCAGTAGTTCATTCCTCTTTAATGTTGAGTATTATTTCATTGTATGGATAATACCACATTTGTTTATCCATTTACCATTTGACATATGTTTGGGTTGTTGCCAGTTTGGGGATATGAGTAGAGCTGCTATAAATATTCATGCAGAAGTCTTTGTATGGACGTGTGTTTTAATTTCTCGTGTAAATACATAGAGGCAGAATTGCCAGGTTGAATGGTCATTTTCTAAGAAAATCTCATCAGCAGTGTATTAGGGTTCCAATTTCTCCATAATTGGCCAACATTTAATATTGTCATTCTTTTTAACTTTAGCTATTCTAGTGGTTGTGTGGTGCCATCTCACTGTCGTATGTTAATTTTCATTTCTCTAATGACCAGTGACGTTAAGCATCTTTTTCATATGCCTTTTGGCCACTCATATATCTTCTTTTCTGAAGAGTCTGTTTATACTTCAGCTATCTTGCCCATTTTAAAAAGATTGACAGAATTACCATTTTAACAATATTCCAACCTATGAATATGATATGTCTCTCTTATTTAAGTCTTCTTTAATTTCATAGCAGTGTTTCATATTTTTCAGTTTCCATTCTTTGTTAAATTTATTCGTAAGTATTTTAGTGTGGTTTTTTTTTTTTTTTTTTTTTTTTT
>NC_041231.1:72625190-72703883 GCF_002837175.3 Physeter macrocephalus
TGCTGTACGCGGGCCTCTCACTGTTGTGGCCTCTCCCGTTGCGGAGCACAGGCTCCGGACGCGCAGGCCCAGCGGCCATGGCTCACGGGCCCAGCCACTTCGCGGCATGTGGGATCTTCCCGGACCGGGGCACGAACCCGTGTCCCCTGCATCGGCAGGTGGACTCTCAATCACTGCGCCACCAGGGAAGCCCCAGTATTTTAGTTTTTTGATGCTATTGTAAATAGAATTTTAAAATTTTATTTTCAGATTGTTCTTTGTTGCCACTTTGAAGTGCAGCTGGTTTTGTGTATGATCTTTTATCTTACTAAAGATAAAAAGTAAATTTACTAAAGATAAATTTAGCAACCTTACTAAATTCACCGGATTCCCTTAGGGTTTTCTGTATCCATGATCATGCCATCTGCAAATAAGGGCAGTTTTACCCCTTTCCAATCTGTATGCCTGTTACTTCTGTTTCTTGTGTTATTGCACTGGCTAGGACCTCTGGCATAATGTTGAATAGAAGTGTTGAGAATGAACTTCCTTGCCTTTTCCTTGATCTTACATAGAAAGCATTCAGTTTTTTTTTTTACCATTTATGTATGATTTAGCTGTAGATTTTGCATAGCTGTTCCCCATCCTGACAAAGTTTAATAGTTGTTACCTGTGGAATACATTGTAGGAAAACATAGGAAATGTTCAAATATATTCTCCCAAAACAGCTGATACAGCTCATGGTGAGCTACCATGTGACCTAAAAAAGGTGAACAAAGGCGTGTTTTAAAGACTTCTCCTGTCCCATGCTTATGGTTGAAACACATGCCCTTTGTTCAGAGTCATAACGTGTCTGTCCAGCCATAGTGGGGAAAGCCTGTGACCTGAGGGCACTCCTCTTTTTTCAAAACCAAAATCATAACAGACACCCAAGATGCTGTTCTGGGTTATTCTCACTTGAGATAATGAAAGCAAACCACACTGAGAAATGCTTTGTTTGAATTAAGTGCTTTTACTACAATACAAAATCAGAAAAAAATTGTGGGTAGATAGGTAATAGAATCACGTACCACCAAGATGAGAGGGAGCCTTAGCAATCATTTAGTCCAACGCCCCCCCCCATTTTTTTGTTTGTTGTAAACGAGGAAACTAAGGCCAGAAAAGTTGCCACTAGCCTCATATCACATCTGTGTGCTAAATGTTGGTATTTCACGCAGGCTTTGATCTGAAACTCAAGGACTGCTGAAGAGCTGCTTCTGACCAACATGACCGCTCACAGCAGTGCCTGCTCTCCCTCCCTCCAGCATAGCTTTCAGCCCCTACTGACTACAGCTTCTTGTCACATATTCTTGGCCATCCCTGGGGACTTCTGTTCTTATCTCCTCTGAAGTACCCAGAAGATTTCTTGGTCTTTCCTCCAGATTAATACACCTGACTCTCTTAACCTTCTCTTAGTTCAGCCTCCAGAACCTTGTTCAGGACTTGGGACTCTTATATGGACCCTTCACAGCAAAATGTCACCAAATTAGACCAGTTGTGGTAAAAATAGTATTTAGTCAAAATAACAGGATTAAAATATTATTTCTTTCAAAATTGATATCAAATTGTTCACAAAGTGTTGCTAAAGAAATGTCCTTTCTTGTGCCTTTTATGTGTGTAGTTAAAACTCATTTGTTTTTAGTACATTGTATGCAGATATCTGCTAGTAAACACTCTCTGTCTTCATACTAGATTCTTATGTGACTCCCTCTTGAGTAGAACTTCTTAAAAAGTGTTGGCCTCAGACCAGCACTTCAGGGTCCCTGAGTAGGTGGGGATGCGTCTTTGGAAAGCAAAAATGCAGTTGCTCAGGCAATTCTAATATACCCCAAAGTTTGATATACTGCCTATACACTTAATAGCTCATTTCTTCATAGGAAATGTAAAGGTAATTTAAGACAAAATAGAGTTACTAGAAATTTCCAATGAGGTAGGTCATGCACATCAGAGGTTTTATGTCAGATCTAGGCAACTCCATTCTCTTTCACTCAGAGATTTACATCTTCTGAGTGTTTAACACATGCCTTCCTCCACTGGTCTCCTCTCTCCTGCTAGATTCTAAAATACTCAGAGAGCAGGACCATGTGTTGTTCTGTAGCTTCCCATTGCCCCTGTTATAGAGTTATGTGGCCTATAGTAGGTGCCCCATCTGTTATTATTTCTTGTAATAACATACAAGAAAAAATTAGAAGTCAAAGAAATGTGGTGTTCTGGTGAGCCTGCTGGTTTTCTTTAGGGGAACGTCCTTCTGTGGTAGTGTTTGAAGGCAGGCCTAAGCAGGTGAATGGGAGAATGTCTGGCCCAGTCTCCATGGAAATTCTTCCTTTTAAAAAAAAAAAAAATTATTTATTTATTTATTTATTTTTGACTGTGTTGGGTCTTCGTTTCTGCGCACGGGCTTTCTCTAGTTGCGGTGAGCAGGGGCCACTCTTCATCACGGTGCGCGGGCTTCTCATTGTCTTGGCCTCTCCTGTTGCGGAGCACAGGCTCTGGACGCGCAGGCTCAGTAGTTGTGGCTCACGGGCTTAGTTGCTCCGCGGCATGTGGGATCTTCCCAGACCAGGGCTCGAACCCGTGTCCCCTGCATCGGCAGGCAGACTCCCAACCACTGCGCCACCAGGGAAGCCCTCCATGGAAATTCTTGATGCCCGCGTACATGTACAACCTGAGGGTTTCCCAATGGAATAATTGACTTAAGGAATAAGGTTTAGAGAGAAAACCTTAGCATTATTTATTTTTACATACTTTTATCCGCCTTGAATTTTTATTGGTAGAGGGGGGAAAATCAGGCGAGACAGGTATGCTGTCAGAGCAGCATTGCTTGCTTGGTCTAATTAAAATTATTTGATATGCTTTTGGTTTAATTAAATACTCAACTTTGGGGATGGGTGTATTTGCCTAAATAAAACCTGTGATTCATCTTGCACATGAATAAGATGGGCTCTTTGGGGGTCACAGAGACTACAGGTCACAGACCTACTGTGTATAACCACACCAGTCTCTCACTCCTGCCTAACAAACCCATCACTCTCTGACACAGAGTCCAAGCACTGAAGGGACTTAGAAGTTATCCATCTGGTGCCAGTCCAACTCCCTGAACTAACGCTGCAGAAACTACATCAGCAGTGCCCTGCCCTGGGCAGGTAATCCAGCCACCATGTACATCTCCAGCCTGGAGGGAGTGAGGCCTGTCTTGTTGCAGGCAGCTTAGACTGACTAGGTGCTTCCTCCGTTGAACTAAAACCAGCCTCCATATGTGACATGTCCTCGTTCCTCCTCACTCTGCCCTCTGGAGAGACCTGTCCCAAATCATCTTCCTCTCCTGCACGGCTTCTCTTCAGATATTTGAACACAGTGGCTTTGGCTTTCCAGCACCCCAGTTCCTCCAGTAGCAAGTTCATCCACAGGGACTGAAGAATAGTGTGGGGACATCAAAGGCAGGGTGGGGTACAGGAATGCCAGACTGGGCTCAGTGCTTGTCTCCATAGTTTTCCTCATCAGAGGCCGTCACAAAATCTGGGAGTCTTTTTTTTTTTTTTTTTTTTTTTCTTGTGGTATGCGGGCCTTCCTCTGTTGTGGCCTCTCCCGTTGCGGAGCACAGGCTCCGGACGCGCAGGCTCAGCGGCCTTGGCTCACGGGCCCAGCCGCTCCGCGGCATGTGGGATCTTCCCATACCGGGGCGTGAACCCGGTTCCCCTGCATCGGCAGGCGGACGCGCAACCACTGCGCCACCAGGGAAGCCCTGGGAGTCTTTTTAATAAAACCTTTCACCTGCTGATCTCCTTGTGAGACTGCTCAAAAGTCTTCTGTGGAGTCCATGGTTGGCCTCTGTTGCTGTAGTTCTCAGAACATACTGAAATTGACTGCATGTCTGTCCTTCCTCCCAGACCATAAGCACTGGAGGACAGGGACCATATTGTGTTCTTCAGTAGCTCTCCGCCCCTGCTATATAGTACCTGGTTTGCAGTGTTGCCTGAATGAGTGAATGGGTGAACCCTGTACCACTGCAGTTGTGATCCTCTGGGTGAAGGAAGAAGAACAGCTTTAGGGCTTCCCTGGTGGCGCAGTGGTTAAGAATCCGCCTGCCACTGCAGGGGACAAGGGTTTGAGCCCTGGTCCGGGAAGATCCCACATGCCGCGGAGCAACTAAACCCGTGTGCCACAACTACTGAGCCTGCACTCTAGAGCCCGCGAGCCACAACTACTGAGCCCACGTGCTGCAACTACCGAAGCCCGCGTGCCTAGAGCCCGTGCTCTGCAACAACAGAAGCCACTGCAAAGAGAAGCCGGCACACTGCAAGGAAGAGTAGCCCCCCGCTCACCGCAAGTAGAGAAAGCCTGCGCGCAGCAGTGAACACCCAACGCAGCCAAAAATAAATAAATAAAATAAATACATTCATAAAAAAACAAAACAAAACAATAATCTTTGAAGAACAGCTTTATTGAGCACCAGCTATGTGCTGGATGCCTGCAACTGTGTTATACCATTTGACCCTTGCAAAAGCATGGCTGGACAGATGGTACTCCCTTTTTACAGAGTTGAAAACTCAAGCTTTGAAGTTAAGTAACTCAGAAATATTAGGGAGCACTTGAACCCAGGTCCGTTGAGCTGCCAGAATCCCACCACTTTTTCATGTTCCCACACTGGCCCATGGGGTGCCCAAAACAGTGATGGTATGACTGCAGCACGAGTTGTCTCTGTTTTCAGCTGTATAGTTCTTAGCCGTTCCTCGAGCACTTCCCCGTCTCAAGGAAACATTCATTGGTAACAATTTATGCGACCTACTGTCTGGGAACCACTGTTCCATGTGCCACCTGTTGCTCCATCTAGATGCGATGCTTCTGGAGGACAGGGTCCATGGCATTGCCCCTTTTTTGTCCCCCACTGCACCTGGGTAATGAGAGACACAGTGGCACTTAATTCTCATTGACGTGTTTGTTCCATTTTCTCCTGAGTGCTAATTCATGTCCTCATTTTCCTTGAAAACTTACCTCCTCCAGGATACCTTATGCAGTTGACCTCTCCTCAGTGCCCCCGATTTATTACACATAGCTGGATTGTATTGATTTTATTTGCAGTTGATTTCTTGCTTTGCTTCTTGTGTCCTTCAGCATTTTCCTCTCTTTGTGTCTCCAGCTGTCTTAAAAGCCGGGAACTAGTGACTTTTTTTTTTCCCTTCTCCTCCACCCAGCCCCTAGAATAGAGCTCTGTAAACAGTGCACAGATGACCAATAAATACTCTTGACTCCTTGAGTCTGATAGCTTCTTTCCCTTCCTGGACTGACAGCCCAGCACTGGAGCTTGACTCCTTTATTTATTAGGTGAGATTTCTATAGCACCTTTCCTCTGAAGAGATCAATATCAGTGAAGTTTGTTTTTGCTTCTGGAAAGTGCTCTTAGCTAAGCAGACTGAGGTTCTGACAAGATCACATGATAGTCCTTACTCCTCAACTCTTGGCCCCTGAAGATGCAGGCTCCAGGAAAAGCCTTGCCGCTTCAAGTTTTGCTGCTTTGTTGTTGGAAATGAGCCTGAATAAGGCTGTGGCAAATAGCAGCACAGCTCTGCAGTGTTGGTTGACTTTGTAGCCAGCGTTACCAAAAGAGAACTTGCATTTGGCGGGCGGGGCACTGCTGTCTTTTGGAAGGCAGATATGGAGAAGGCCGCCCACTAGCCAGAGCCCCAGGCATAGTGGTGGAGGGTTGTTGGCTCTCACACAGTGCCTGGTGTTGCTAGAACTGTTCAGCCTCAGACTCCAAGTCACCCTGCCAGGGGGCTGGGTCCCTGGGACGGACCCACGAAGGGCATGAGACCCAGAGACTGAAAAGAAACAAGTGCTGGTGAGGCAGGGAGGCAGTGCTGAGAGCTGGTGCTCTCCTAGCTGGTGGGAGAGGAGCTGTCACACTGCAGATGTGAGTGGTCAAGACTGGCCATGAGATATTGGAGCAGAGTTCAGAGGCCACAAACTGAAAAGGGTAAGTGAGTCTGCCCTATAATTTATTGGAGAAGTGCCTAAAGTAATTGGATCATCTGGCTTGTCTAGGAAATTTCTCACCTTTCCATGTCTCCTTATTTCTTAAGACATTATTCCCATCCCTGTTCGGAGTTAGGCAGAACCCAGTAGGGAATGAAGGCATCTACTGCAGGCTTTGCAGAGAGGTGAGGGCAGCAGCATATAGAGGCTGCTTGGTGTGGGTACTCAACATCACCAAACTTGACCTGCCCTTGAGCCTGCAGTCCAGAAAACACCCTCTGCTGTCAGATCAGGAGTTAAGGCAACCATAGTTACTGAGGCACAAAAAAGAAAAGGGAAGAGAGCAGAAGTTGAGGTGCGGTGGTGTTGGAGAATCCCGGCATTGACTCATGGGGTGGTGTGAGCTTGGGAGGGGCCGCTGCTTATTTCCTCCTGTGATTTGAAAAGTGTTCTCTTTCTCTGTTGTCCCCTGTGGAGTTGAGAGTTTGGGCTACCGAACTGTCTAGTTTATTTTCTACGCCAGAACAGTGCCTGGGACATGGTTGGACAGAGGGGACGACAAGAAGTGCCCCTCTTTGCTTTGGGTACCTCACCAACTGCTGTACGTGTAAAATGTACAGTACCTGGTGGATACCTGGGAGACAGGTGACCCTGGCCTGTGGGGACCTCCCCCAGTGGCTCTCTTCCACAGCAGCCAGCCAGGCCTGCTGTAGTTATTCCAATGAGTCCTCCAGAAAAGTACTCCGGGGCTGCGGGGGAGCTGGGGGAAGTGTTCATGCAGGTGTCAGATGCTTTTCTCTAGCCAAATTTTCTGTTAGGTATCGGTCAAGATACTGCTTGTAATGCAGGAGATGGGTTGTTCTTAGGCCGTAGAGTGGGAGGTGGCAGGCAGTGGCTGCAGCCGTTGAAGACATTTGCTGTGGGTCAAAGAGGCTTAATCTAGTGACAGCCCATTTGCTCCGCAAGGAGCTCAAGAGCGGGCCTCTTCCTCCCTGGACCGTCGTGAGGACACCCGCCGTGCAGCAGCAGGCTCTTGCTCTCCAGTGGGAGACAGAAGCTCTGAGTCAGCATGTGATGGAGTTTGTACGTCCTTGTGATTAATGCATATGATGACATGTGTTCTTTAGAGCTGTGCACCTCGGTTACAGATTAACCCAGGAAGGGGGAAAGTTCCAGACTTACAGATTAAGGGGCTAGCTTTGTGTTAATTCTCTTGCATCAATTAAATTGCTCTTCCCTTGAACTGAACTGCTACCCCAGGATTAATTTTCCTTGGAATCTGGAGTAATTGACCAAAATACTAGGGTAGAATAGGAAAGGAATGTCAGTGGGAACCTGTGTGTTTACATTCAGTTCTTCATTATCTGTACTCAGCACATTTGTGATCATGAGTTACAGCAAAGTTTTAATTCCAGGAAAGCATCTAATGCCATCTTGGACATTTCTGGGTTGCCTCTCAGAGTGAGCTCAGCAAATATAGGCTCATATTAATAACGGCAATAGAAAAGCATAATTAGGAAAGTAAACTTGCTACTGCAAAAAAATTTTTTAAAGTACATCCAAAGCCAAAGCCAGACAATAATCATCTTTACATTGCGCTTGCTGTACCCTGTTCACCCAGGTGGTTGGAAGTAAACTGTGTGGTGGTGGTCCTCTCCAGGAGAGGGGGCGAGGGCACAGTTACCAGCAGTAAATGTTCTTTTATTTTTATTTTTTATATATTTTAAAATTTACTTTCTTTCCCTCCCTCTCTCCCTTCCTCCCTTCTCTCTGTTTCTCTTTCTTCGGCTGTATCGGGTCTTAGTTGTGGCATGCAGGATCTTTCATTGTGGCGCATGGGCGTCTCTCTATTTGTGGCTCTCTAGTTGTGTGGGTTTTCTCTCTCGAGCTGTGGCCGCAGGCTCCAGGGTACATGGGCTCTGTAGTTTATGGCACGTGGGCTCCTTGAGGCGCGTGAGCTCAGTAGTTGCAGCACGCGGGCTTAGTTGCCCCACGGCATGTGGGATCTTAGTTTCCCCACCAGGGATTGAACCTGCATCCCCTGCATTGGAAGGCGGATTTTCTTTGTGTAAAGAAATTTTCTTTGTGTAAAATGTTGTGTAGCAGAAAGAAAGCCATGTGAGTAGGGGGAAAGAGCAGGGGAGGAGGGGGCGCCCAGCCTTGAAACCAGGTGAGTGAGTTGTACTGTGTAAGGTGCGAGGGGTGACAACAGCTGGAAGAGCTATCCTGGTAACAGCCAGCCTTCCTTGAGTCGAGGCTTCAGCTGCTCTAGTGCCCGTTACAACCCCGTTTATAGGAGACACACCTGAAGGTCTTAAAGGCTAAAATGGCTTACCAGCTGCACACAACTGTCAAAGCAGTGCAGCTGGAACACGAATCCAGTACTTGGGCTCCAGAGCACAAGATATCCTCACTGAATTATCCAGAAAGAGAACTTGAGGTTCCCCTAAGGGACATGCCATAGCAGCAGGGGTGGGACTAAGCCAGAGGTTTCTCCCAATGCTGGTCTGTCATCTCTGTCCTCCCCTGTGACCCCAGCATGTGGATTGTTGAAAGGCCAGCAGAGAAAAATGGGGTAAGTATTCCTCTCTTTTCCAGGTGTTGTTCTAGAGAGACGCATGGCGTCTGCAGTCTGGTGTCCCCTGATGGCATTGCCACTTGGACGTTCTGGACTTGGATGAACCGGTCTTGCCAGTGTAGCCTTCAGGGGTGGCGAAACAGGCCACAGTTCTCTGCTGAGCTGTGTGTCAGGAGCCTGGCTTTAACTAAGTTGCCCCCGTGGGCCCAAGCTTTGCCCTTGGCGGCTCTTGGGTAGGATGGGTTTGGCCCTTTTTTTGCCTCCACTGCAGCTTTGGAGTTGGTTTTCTAGGAGACATCTCTGAGAGGATAATCTTTTACAGGACAAGGAAATACTGAAAGAGAAGGCCAACAAATCAGGAGCCTGTGGAGAGGAGGATAAGGTCTCCCCCAAAAAAGTTTCCTGCGAGTACCTCACTATTCTGAGGCCCCAGAGCGGTGGGAGTGGCAGAGGAAAGAGGAGGCCAGGAATGCAAGCACCTTCTAGGGCTTTTGGATGCTAAAAAGTGCCCCAGCTCCTAAGAGGCTGACGCTGGCTGCCTGCTTTCAGCTACTGAAAGGAAATGTTTGAAAGAGCAAGTCATTATTCCTGTGGCAGAAGCTGCCTTGAGCCATTTTCTCTCAGTTTTTAAATATATGTTCATCTCTAGGTAAAACAGCCTAGCACAACGTGAGCCTGCAGCCAGCCCCCTTCTCTTCATGCACCGAGGGGTTACAGAGCTTGCTGGGGGAGGGTTCTCAGGTCAAAGCTGAGGGCACAGTTTCCTTCCTGGTGCGGGCACCTGGCCCCCAGGCCCGGCCCACCCCTACCTCCCACACACACACCCTGTGGCAAAAATAGGGTAGGCTTTTCCTGGGTGGAGGCAGGAATGAAGGGTGGAAGACTTGTTCTCTGGACGTCGGGTGGTAGAAGGTGATGTTCCTGGGACAGGGCGAACATTCCCCACGGACGAAAGGAAAGAGGTCAGAGTTTTTGCAAGAATGGGGCAGTCTGAAGAGACGGCAAATAAAGGACACCAAGAATAGTGGGTTTTTCTATACTTGGGAACTGACGTGTGCACACACCGTGTCGGGAGCTTCGTTAAGCTGGGCTGGGCCGTGACAGCGCGGCTCCCCCTCACCACCGGCTGCTCCCAGGGCCTTCGCGAGTGCTCTTTGCACAGGCTTATGTATCTTTGCCTTCTGTCACAGTGCTTTTTGTTGTAGTGTTTAGCTTGTATCTAACTGATGTTTTAATTGATTTTGGGAAAACAAATGATTGCTTCTGTTTTAGCGCTGTCTTGGTATTGTTCTGTGGTTTTTACTAAATTGTTGAGTACATTGGGCTCTTCTAAATTGCAGGTTCTCCTTCCCCTTGGAAAACAGACTGATGCCTGCTTGGTGGTTCACTGTGGCTTTGGTTCCAGCTCCTTGGGCAGCTGACTCTGTCCATCCACCCATACTCTCCCCCAGCCCAGCCAAGCACTGTGTCAGCTAACTCAGTGAGCCGCGATCCAGTTCTTTTTCTTGGAGTGTGATTGCTTTTCCCTCCTCCGTGCAAAGTCAGGGATGGAGGAGAATGTAAAACAGACGCATTCCATTCCCGAAACACCTGCGGCTGCTTTGCCTTGTACCATGGGCCTGATGAAATAAAATAATGCATTAAGATCCTTTAATGCATTTCTGTGCTACAAATTCTGCCTTGGGCATTGATTGGGTCAGCGGACATGGTGTAATCCAGGGATTGCTGCTGGTGGGAGTATAAATGGTTAATGCTTTCCAACAGGCTTTCCTGTAGCCACCTGCTGTTCCCAACGTGTACTTACAAATGAGGTCAGTTAGCTGTCCTGAGTTTTAAGAAACTTTTATGTTGTTGGAAAAATGTGATTCTTTTCTTTTAATGCACTTGCCTGGTCATTTCAGACACGAGTCAGGTATATTTGTTGTTTATGTTTGAAATAGACACTTCAGATAGCAAATGGTATCTATTGAGCTGAGATTTGTTACCTAGGTTTCTCAGGGAGCTTTGGGAGGCCTTGGGTAGGCTCTGTTTGCTGTTTGGATAAAAATGTCAAGGTGCAGTCTCTGATTTACCTCCTACCTGGACACACCTGCCTGGGGCTTGTTGCTGGTGGGCAGGCACCGGGAACAGACGTGTCAGTGTGGATAGCGCGTCCACGCATGGCGCCGCCTGAGGCTGCACACCTGGAGATCATTTTATAGTGCCTCGGTCCCCAAGGCTTGTCAGTATTTTTAGGTTCTGCTTGAACCTTTGACAATCTGAAATTCAAATGAGCAAGAAAGTGTAAAACATTTCTTGTGAGTGAGGTGAAAACACCGGAGCAGCTGGAGCCGAGGCCCACCCTGGTCTGAGGCTTCACTGAAATGGCCACTTTGGGAGAGCCCCTGAGTGGGGGGATCTGCAGGAAAACAAGTGTTTAATTAAAGTCCACAAGTATCCAGAGCTGCCCAGTTTCGTCAGCTTTTAAATGGTGCTTTTTTACTCCAAGATAAAGCCAATAAGCAACATTTCTGTCTGGCAGGGATTGAATAAAAATGTCAAGGGTTCAGACTTTGTGAATTTTGGCAACTCTTTCTTTGTCTCCTTTAGGAAATTCCATGGAAAAAGACAGTTCCAACCCCTGCTCAGTTCTTAAGGTTCAGAGGGAAGCACTGGCCTGGGGACCCGGGGCCTCAGCCAAGGGTGGGGGCTGTACTGCCTGCGGGATGACAGGTTGGCTCCGCCCTCGGTCCTCCAGCTCCTCCTCCACACACCTTCCCCACCCCCAACACCATAGTGGTGCCTGAGGATTGGCGGGGAGGAGTGGGGGGAAAGGGAACTGGCCGATGAGGCCAATTATCTGGTTCAGCTGCCCTCAGGGCCCCTGCCTCCCAGCACAGCTGAGAGGTAGTGACGCTTTCTCCTCAGGCCCTGGGTGTTCCTCTTGGGCAGTGATTGTCAATGATTTTTGTCAACAAGTAAGTGAAACAGGAAATATTGTTACAGCTTTATAGCACTTATAGTCAGGTATTGGGTGTTAGTTATATCATCTTTGCTTAATGATGGCATTTGTCAGACTATTCTCAATCCTGGTGTATAGTCTCAAAATACCCACACCCGTCTGTGTGAGCAGAGGTGAGATTTAGCTATGGATGAGGGCGTCTGAATGAAATGGATGACTTTCAGATGTTAGCTTTAAAAGCTGAAGTTTGGTTCCCACCAGATGAGCATTTTTAGAAACCTGCATGTCAGACCTTTATGAGTCTTGGAAGAGTGAACCTTGGATCCATTTTCTGCCAGGAACGTGTTTTTAGGGACTTAAGGTATCGAGCATCTTCAGGTCTCCGTGGCCTGTGGCTCTACACCAGGAGGGCTGAGTCCAGGTGTGCTTGTTTATAACCGTGAGTGGCCTGCACTGAAATGCTTGTCCTCCCACAGGAATACCCCGGCCTCTCTGTTCAGGGTGAGGGTGACCTGAGCGTGCTGCCTCTGCGTTTCTCATTCACATGGGATCCTTTCAGGACAGAGGGTTAAGACAGGTCTTGAATTGTACTTTTTGCCTTTTGCCTGCTCTGCCCCCTCTGTTGCTGTCCACAGCCACAGCACCCTGGGAGGAGCCCCGCGCGGTTCAGCCCCTGTGGCTCCCGGGGCAGGCCTCTTCTTCATCCAGCCCTGAGGCTGCCTGCTCAGTTGAAAGTTTTTTCGAAATGAGGGTGTAGCTGCCGGAGACGTTGCAGCGTAGCTCGCAGAGCCGGGGCAGGACGGCTGACTGGTCTCACCTGTGCTGGTCGGGCCTCCTCTCCTCTCCCCATGCCTAGGATGGCCTGTCAGCCTGTCAGGAGCCAGAGGTGGAGAGGGGCCTGGAAGGTGGGCCATGGGACCCAGTGCTTAGACAGCTCTTCTGTACCCTCGCCTTTTAATCAAGGGCTCATCCCAAATTGCTTTTCTGTGCTGACACACACACACACACACACACACACAAGTTCTTGAGCGTTTTGTGAAATTTACTGAAAACAGCTCCGCAGCCTTAACGGAGCTCTGCAGCTTCCGCCTAGCCAGTATTTCATGGAAAACCAGTGATCCGGGGCTCCCAGGAGCGGGCAGCAGTTGTGTGATATGGCAGGGGAAAGGGCTGAGGTTAAACCACATTTAGTATTATAGGCTGATCTTTTTTCAAAAACTTTTGCCTTGGGTGGTTTCCTCACTTTGGGGGGTGGGGCATCCTTTTAATCATTATCCTACTGCTCTCTCTCCAAAGCACTGTATGTATATATTAGCTATCACAAGCAAAAGTATATTGAAATTGTTTTTAATACTACATGATGCTGAACTACGGGGCCATAAGGAGGGTGTAGATATGAATTGTACATATGTGAATGAGTTTGATAATGATATACAACTTTTTAAAATCAGGGAGAAAGAATTTCATGATACCCTGGGTAATAATACCAAAGCCCCTGTCGCAGCTCTGCTGATCAGTTCAGTGTCCTTTCTGCTTTCTTTCTCTCTGGACACTGCCTTGGCTGACCCACTCTGGAAAGGCCCCACTTGGTTTCTAATAAATGGCGTGAGGAAGTGTTGAGGCTGAGGCTGTAAATCCCCTTGTGCTCTAAAAATGTGTTCATCACTGAAATGAGAACAATCTGCTTCCCCAGCAGCCTAACTCACTTCTCTCCATATGCCCAGCTTGGTCTCCAGATTTCAGAGAATAACTGAACGTTCATGACACTTGAGTGGTTTCTGGAAACAGGTCTGTGGGTATCGAGAGAAGAGAATAAAGATTCACAGCCACCCCCCCCCCAGTCACCCCCGAATGCTTTTCTGTATCCAGAACAGCCCACCCCAACTACTGACACCAAAGTACATTTAGCCAATTGGCTGCTGTCAGTGGATAATACCTACTCAGCATTTGGGACAAGTTCCAGCATGTAACTTCCACTTGGTGAGTAAACTTGACAGGAGAGGAAATTGAGCTTAATTTATATCATGTAATAACCTCAGTGCAGCAACTTGGGAAGTTAGCCTTCCAAAATTTCCCCCAGACTTTTCCCCAGTGAATTACAATGCCATATATTGTAACTTTTACCAGCTCTGCTCCCTGCTGAACTGGTAAAAATTTACCTGCTCTTCAGTGATTTTCACCTTTCAAAAATCAAAGGCAAGTGTCAAGCAAGGTGTGTCTGACAGAGGTACACAGAACTTGAGTAGAGAAATAAGGTGTTTTTGGCTGAATGGAGAATCCTTGGGTGGGTAGAGAGAACATCCAGGAGTTCCTGTGGTTGTCATGCCCTGTTTCCTTTTCCAGACAGAACCCGGGGCTCTCAAGTCTGCCCGCCGAATTGGTGGTCCCCAGGAGTCGGCAGAAGGCAAGCTAAAGCAGAGCTGTCAGGGGCGCAGTGAGGGCAAGACTGGAGTCTCTTCCCTCCATCCCAGTCTACCTTTGACTAGTGAGGTGTTAGACTGAGCCAGGGCTGAGTTCATTTCAGGGGTAATCCATTTCCTGCTACTTTTATTCAGCCAGCACCATTCATCAGGAGAGGAGAGCCCTTGGGACCCTCTTCTGCATCATCCCAATTATCTTGAAGGAAGGGAAGCAGGGGTCTTCCCACCCCTAATTATAGATGCTGAAGGTATAGAAATATGTCAGGACTTGGCGACAGAAATGCCTCCACACACTTCCTGCTGCCACACAGCTGGTACCCCTACCCCAGATCCCGACCTGACAGCAGGTTCTCCCCGACCAGGTGGGCTTTGCTCCAAAAAGATGATTGTGCTTGTTAGATGCAGGATGCATATTGAGGCCATCCACGCTTCTGCTGTGAAATCCTTTAGGAGAAAGACAACTGGTATCCAATATCTTCAAGTAATGAACTTATCAGTAAATATAACACACTAGCTCATTAATCTTAACTTTGCTTTTGAGCCAAGTGGGAGCTCAGCTTTTCAGGAGACAAAAATTTCATCTCTGTGCCTTTCCTTAAACCTAGTCCTAATTTAGAGTCAAACATATTGCCCTGCTCTCCCTGGGAAGCAGTTAATAATGTTTTTTTTTTTTTTTTCTGTACAATGGATGGTCTAGGCTCGGCCTGGTCGCTCAGGCCGCTGTGGGCACCTGTCCGTACTCAGCATGAGCTGAAGGCATCAGAGCAGGGCTGTGAGTGTCAGCTGAGGAATATTCTCTGGGTAAAGTTGATCTTACAAGCTAAGGCTTTTGAAATTCTTGTCCATCATGGCCAGTCTTTGCTTCAACTTCTGATATCCTTCTCACATCACTGCCTCCACCCTCTTCTCTGAGAAGAATTGAGGATGGGGAGAGGGGCGAATCCCAGTTTGCAGGTGGTGGCTGTCCGTTCGCTCCGGCTGCTGGGGTCTGGGCTTAGAAGAGAGAGATCTCTGAGAAGGGGTGGTGTTTGCTTGGAGAATAAGTGAGGAGAGCACTGGCCGGGGGGTGCTGCTCTGGGATGCCTGCCCCAAGTGCGCAGGGAGAGGTGGTTTAGGAAAGGATTCCAGCTCACTGCAGGTCAGTCCTGTGGACCTGGTTTAGGCCCGTGGGACCTGGAGGTATGACCAGATGCAACTGTTGGGATGAGGTGATGGGGAGCAGCCAGCCCAGATCTCACGCCCCCTTCCCTGAAGGAAAGGGCCAGACAGACCCAGGGAACATTGGGTGACTGTCCCTCGCACACGTCCACACCCCCATCAGCACTCCTAGAATTTGACCAGAAGGGGAGAATGGGCCATGTCCTGACACAGCTCTGTGTTCCCTTTGTCCTCTGAGCCTCTCTGCTGACACCCTGAGGGCCTCCTCTCATTGTTAGGATGGCCTGTCAGGAGCCAGGCAGTGGCAGGTGGAGAGGGGCCTGGAAGGTGGGCCATGGGACCCAGTGCTTAGACAGCTCTTCTGTACCCTCGCCTTTTAATCAAGGGCTCATCCCAAATTGCTTTTCTGTGCTGACACACACACACACACACACACACAAGTTCTTGAGCGTTTTGTGAAATTTACTGAAAACAGCTCCGCAGCCTTAACGGAGCTCTGCAGCTTCCGCCTAGCCAGTATTTCATGGAAAACCAGTGATCCGGGGCTCCCAGGAGCGGGCAGCAGTTGTGTGATATGGCAGGGGAAAGGGCTGAGGTTAAACCACATTTAGTATTATAGGCTGATCTTTTTTCAAAAACTTTTGCCTTGGGTGGTTTCCTCACTTTGGGGGGTGGGGCATCCTTTTAATCATTATCCTACTGCTCTCTCTCCAAAGCACTGTATGTATATATTAGCTATCACAAGCAAAAGTATATTGAAATTGTTTTTAATACTACATGATGCTGAACTACGGGGCCATAAGGAGGGTGTAGATATGAATTGTACATATGTGAATGAGTTTGATAATGATATACAACTTTTTAAAATCAGGGAGAAAGAATTTCATGATACCCTGGGTAATAATACCAAAGCCCCTGTCGCAGCTCTGCTGATCAGTTCAGTGTCCTTTCTGCTTTCTTTCTCTCTGGACACTGCCTTGGCTGACCCACTCTGGAAAGGCCCCACTTGGTTTCTAATAAATGGCGTGAGGAAGTGTTGAGGCTGAGGCTGTAAATCCCCTTGTGCTCTAAAAATGTGTTCATCACTGAAATGAGAACAATCTGCTTCCCCAGCAGCCTAACTCACTTCTCTCCATATGCCCAGCTTGGTCTCCAGATTTCAGAGAATAACTGAACGTTCATGACACTTGAGTGGTTTCTGGAAACAGGTCTGTGGGTATCGAGAGAAGAGAATAAAGATTCACAGCCACCCCCCCCCCAGTCACCCCCGAATGCTTTTCTGTATCCAGAACAGCCCACCCCAACTACTGACACCAAAGTACATTTAGCCAATTGGCTGCTGTCAGTGGATAATACCTACTCAGCATTTGGGACAAGTTCCAGCATGTAACTTCCACTTGGTGAGTAAACTTGACAGGAGAGGAAATTGAGCTTAATTTATATCATGTAATAACCTCAGTGCAGCAACTTGGGAAGTTAGCCTTCCAAAATTTCCCCCAGACTTTTCCCCAGTGAATTACAATGCCATATATTGTAACTTTTACCAGCTCTGCTCCCTGCTGAACTGGTAAAAATTTACCTGCTCTTCAGTGATTTTCACCTTTCAAAAATCAAAGGCAAGTGTCAAGCAAGGTGTGTCTGACAGAGGTACACAGAACTTGAGTAGAGAAATAAGGTGTTTTTGGCTGAATGGAGAATCCTTGGGTGGGTAGAGAGAACATCCAGGAGTTCCTGTGGTTGTCATGCCCTGTTTCCTTTTCCAGACAGAACCCGGGGCTCTCAAGTCTGCCCGCCGAATTGGTGGTCCCCAGGAGTCGGCAGAAGGCAAGCTAAAGCAGAGCTGTCAGGGGCGCAGTGAGGGCAAGACTGGAGTCTCTTCCCTCCATCCCAGTCTACCTTTGACTAGTGAGGTGTTAGACTGAGCCAGGGCTGAGTTCATTTCAGGGGTAATCCATTTCCTGCTACTTTTATTCAGCCAGCACCATTCATCAGGAGAGGAGAGCCCTTGGGACCCTCTTCTGCATCATCCCAATTATCTTGAAGGAAGGGAAGCAGGGGTCTTCCCACCCCTAATTATAGATGCTGAAGGTATAGAAATATGTCAGGACTTGGCGACAGAAATGCCTCCACACACTTCCTGCTGCCACACAGCTGGTACCCCTACCCCAGATCCCGACCTGACAGCAGGTTCTCCCCGACCAGGTGGGCTTTGCTCCAAAAAGATGATTGTGCTTGTTAGATGCAGGATGCATATTGAGGCCATCCACGCTTCTGCTGTGAAATCCTTTAGGAGAAAGACAACTGGTATCCAATATCTTCAAGTAATGAACTTATCAGTAAATATAACACACTAGCTCATTAATCTTAACTTTGCTTTTGAGCCAAGTGGGAGCTCAGCTTTTCAGGAGACAAAAATTTCATCTCTGTGCCTTTCCTTAAACCTAGTCCTAATTTAGAGTCAAACATATTGCCCTGCTCTCCCTGGGAAGCAGTTAATAATGTTTTTTTTTTTTTTTTCTGTACAATGGATGGTCTAGGCTCGGCCTGGTCGCTCAGGCCGCTGTGGGCACCTGTCCGTACTCAGCATGAGCTGAAGGCATCAGAGCAGGGCTGTGAGTGTCAGCTGAGGAATATTCTCTGGGTAAAGTTGATCTTACAAGCTAAGGCTTTTGAAATTCTTGTCCATCATGGCCAGTCTTTGCTTCAACTTCTGATATCCTTCTCACATCACTGCCTCCACCCTCTTCTCTGAGAAGAATTGAGGATGGGGAGAGGGGCGAATCCCAGTTTGCAGGTGGTGGCTGTCCGTTCGCTCCGGCTGCTGGGGTCTGGGCTTAGAAGAGAGAGATCTCTGAGAAGGGGTGGTGTTTGCTTGGAGAATAAGTGAGGAGAGCACTGGCCGGGGGGTGCTGCTCTGGGATGCCTGCCCCAAGTGCGCAGGGAGAGGTGGTTTAGGAAAGGATTCCAGCTCACTGCAGGTCAGTCCTGTGGACCTGGTTTAGGCCCGTGGGACCTGGAGGTATGACCAGATGCAACTGTTGGGATGAGGTGATGGGGAGCAGCCAGCCCAGATCTCACGCCCCCTTCCCTGAAGGAAAGGGCCAGACAGACCCAGGGAACATTGGGTGACTGTCCCTCGCACACGTCCACACCCCCATCAGCACTCCTAGAATTTGACCAGAAGGGGAGAATGGGCCATGTCCTGACACAGCTCTGTGTTCCCTTTGTCCTCTGAGCCTCTCTGCTGACACCCTGAGGGCCTCCTCTCATTGTTTCCCACCAGAGGGGTTTCATCTGTGCCTCTGCCTGCTCTGCCAGCCTCTCCTCAACTCTTTGTTCTCCAGCGTTGTGCTCCCAGGAGGCCCGAGTGTGTGGGCCTCACCTCCTGCCCACCAGGTGGGGTTGGAAGCATCAGGCTCCATTAAGATGCTAGTCGGAGCTCGACATTTCTGTTCTTTCCTCTCTTTAAATGTAATACCTTGTCCAGTGCTTGAAGTAACCCATTTTCCTCTGAGAGCCCCCATTCATGTGTGAGTTTTGGTTTGATCACACCCACCGTCCCCATAATCATTTCTGCCCTCCCTTCCCCCCCCCCCCCCCCCCCCCCCCCCCCCCCCCTCCCCCCAGCACTCCTAGAATTTGACCAGAAGGGGAGAATGGGCCATGTCCTGACACAGCTCTGTGTTCCCTTTGTCCTCTGAGCCTCTCTGCTGACACCCTGAGGGCCTCCTCTCATTGTTTCCCACCAGAGGGGTTTCATCTGTGCCTCTGCCTGCTCTGCCAGCCTCTCCTCAACTCTTTGTTCTCCAGCGTTGTGCTCCCAGGAGGCCCGAGTGTGTGGGCCTCACCTCCTGCCCACCAGGTGGGGTTGGAAGCATCAGGCTCCATTAAGATGCTAGTCGGAGCTCGACATTTCTGTTCTTTCCTCTCTTTAAATGTAATACCTTGTCCAGTGCTTGAAGTAACCCATTTTCCTCTGAGAGCCCCCATTCATGTGTGAGTTTTGGTTTGATCACACCCACCGTCCCCATAATCATTTCTGCCCTCCCTTCCCCACCCCCATCCCCCACCCCCCGCCCCGGTCTCCTAGAAGCAGTGCGTGTCTTGTGGTAGATACTGAGGTTTGTCCAGGCCGGGGAAGCTCTTGAGCTGCCAGCTCTGGGCTCTCCCGCCTGTGTGGGGCTGGGAGGGAAGGGGCTCAAGAGCCCACTCATTTCTGAGGCAGGCGCTGCAGAGTCACCCTGGGGTTCCACCCTCAGGGTCCAGGCAGGAACAGCATTGAAGGCAGATGTGCCCCTTGGACGTTCTGAGGACGTCGTTGGACTTGCCTGAAAGTGCTGGCTGTTTTGTTAGAGGGGGGATATTGTAATAGGCTTTTCAGCAGCCGGAGCCCCTGCTGCAACCATTGTCCACTCACTGGACGGCCCTCCTGCTCTCTGGACCCGAGGGAGAGCTGGGCTCTGTGCATGTGGAGGCCACCCTAATGGTCTGTCTTCTCTGCTTCCCCCACTGCTACAGGTTACGTGTTCTGTATGTTGCATCGCCTCCCCGAGCAGCATGACTGTACGTTTGACCACATGGGCCGCGGCAGAGAGGAAGCCATCATGAAAATGGTGAAACTGGACCGGAAAGTGGGGCGCTCTTGCCAGCGCATCGGGGAAGGGTGCTCCTGAAGGCCGGCTTGGCCGCTACGTGACGCTGTTCTTAGTTCACTAATGTTAGCCTTATTTAGGACAAAGTCAGCCAGACACCTTGTACTGGGCACGCGTCAGACTACAGCCAGTCCGTTTCCTTTCCTTAGCCAGCCATCCTGGTACTGTAGTTTAGGGGTTGATGGTGGTTGAAATTGATTTCTGGCTGGTTACTAAGGTGCCTGCTAGCCATTGTATAAAATTAAAACATGAAGAATATTTTTTTTTGAGCATGGCTAGTGGATTTAAAACAACACATACCTGTCACTGCTGGAGTCAAACTTACAAAAAGCCTTAAGTGGAAAGTGTTCCAGACGGAGACTCTGAGTCAATAGAGGAGGAGAAGCTGGTGTTCAAGTCCCCACGACGCACGTGGCTTTGCCGGAAGCTCTGGTTAGTGTTCGGCCTTCACCTCTTCACTATCCTTAGTCCCAGTAGCCAGGATACCTGATGGCCACGCATGCCCGGGCCACGGGAGGCTGTTGAGATTGGCCCCGTGGCTGGGCTGGGTGGTGGCCTTGCTCTCCCACTGAGCAGGAAATGGGGGTGGGGACAGGTTAAGAAAATTTACCTGACTTGCTATGAAAAAACTCTCTCATCACACGAGAAGAGAAACAGTAACCTCACTTTGAAAATCAGCTCCACTCAAGACTAGTCCACGAAAGAGAACCACCTTTTCTACACAGGACCCTTGGTCATGAGAAGCAACCGCGGGCGCACCCTGACCCACTGGCTCTGGTTTGCCGTTTGCCGAGTGCAGGGATCTGGCAGTTGATCAAATAAGGCTAATTGCAGCACCGCAACTGTGGCCCACAAACTGGCCTCTGCAGCTAGATTTCTATATTGGAAGTTTTTAAAAAAGATGTTTCATAGCCAGCAGGAATCAATAGAAGAGCTGGGAGCTGCCTGCAGCTCCGTTCCTTCCAGCAGGAGCCTACTCGGCCCCTCCAAGGCCAAGGGGACGATGCCTTGGCCTCGCCTCTCATGTCTGTGCAGCCCCATAGTCCAAGGGCAACCAGTCCACTTGTACCACATAGCAAGTTTAGTAAGGGGGGCAGCATATGTCACAGGGACAGAGGTTGATCTGTCTAGAACAGTGGTTTGTGGCCGTGGCCCAGCTTGAGAGAGACACTCGCTCGGGCAGGTGGGGGGAGGGCCTATTTCTCAGCGTGTTTCTCTTCAGAGAGGAGTGGAGGCAGGGGCTCAGGCCCAGTGGGGATGGGTGGAGATGGGCCTGTTTGCCCGTGTTAGGAAATCATCACCGATCAGGTCTGGGGGGGGGTTGGGTAGACAGGAGAAGGATGCCCTTGAAAGCCTGAGTGGGAGTGAATGGCCCCAGAGCCCCATCTGATCCAGGCCGGTGAGGGTCGGAGGCTTCTGCAGAGGCAGTTTGGATCTGCCCGCACACAGGCTACTGGAATGGTTTAACCCAGCAACTTACCCTTTTATACCACAGCAAGTGTTTGCTCAACTCTGTCTGCAAATTAACAGTTAATACCTGCAACTACAAATGTTTTTGGTCTGAAATACTGAAATAGGAAATCACGCTCTTCCCCGCCTCCTCTCCCACCCCGCCCCCACCAGAGTGGAATCCGCTGCAAAATCTCCAGCCTTAATTCTTGCTTCAGGACCCAGACCGGCGTCTTGCTCTAGGGCAGCCCAGGGCAGAGGGGCCAGGTCTGCCCACGTTTACCACTGTTACCAAGCCACGGCCCTCTGGCCAGTACCTGGCCATCCTCAGTGATGCGGCCCACCTCGGCCCCCTACCAAGCTCTGATCGTGAAGAGGCCACAGGCGCCCTTGCAGCCCTCCTCAGGCCCCATTGGCTGCTGCTTCCCGGCGGCAGCCATGGGAAGCAGGCTCTCTGGGGAGCCCGGCCGCACACAGGGCTCGCAGCCCATGGTCACTTCCTGATGGTAGAGCTGGGGGTGGGGTGGGACGGCTTGTTCCCCGGCAGTATCTGTTCTGTGAAGTTTGTTAAATGTAAGGAAAGCTTAAATTCTTGTATCTTTAAAAGAGAAAATCTTATTTAACCCTTTTGTGTTCTAGATTTACTTACACACATAGCCTAGAGCTCAGTTTTAGTTTTAACATTGTGAAAATATTAAAAGAATCTTGTAACTTTATTCTTTTTTCTCCTGCTGAAAAAAAAAATTAAACCAATCGTATGAAAGTTTGGATTTCTCTGTTTTGCCGGTTCTCCTAAGTGCCACCTGGACGACCAGAAAAATAATAAAAGGTCTCCCCAGCCAGAGGTTGGAAGAGATGGAGGGCTCTTGTGTGCACTGTCTGGGGCTCACTTGTCCGGTAAGTGTCCAGGCTCCACGGTTGCTCCTCTGGTTTCTCTTGTGTGGTTCCGCCTCGGGAGACCCTGGGGTAGAGGTGTGTCTGCTGGGCCCAGCCTTCTCTGGCAGCAGGGAGGTTACGTACCGGGGGGAGATGGGAAGAATGAGCACCACCCCAGAGGGCCCCCAGCTGTGCGAGGGTTGGGTGTGCCTGGGTCCTGGCACATCCAAGACCCGACTTAACCGAGGACAGGCCTGGAGGAGAAAGATTCCCGGAAGGGACGATCAGAATGATGTAAATGCTGTGTAAAGGATCACCTAATACGCCTTAAGATAGACTAGGCTATCTCAGGATGGAGAGGTGGTGGCTGGGGTCTGCAGTACCCGGGGCCTGGAAAGGCGTTCTGAGAAGAAGGTGCTGTAGAGCTGTGGTCACAGTGTGGGCCCACATTCCTCTTTCTTACCGTCGTAGAGCAAGTCAGCCACACCTCATCATCCACACATGTACAGGGCGTGATACTTAGGCCCCACAGAGGGCTAGTTGAGATCACAGGAGACGGGCTTGTTTGGGTGCTGTCTGTCTGCCTCCTGCCCAGAGGCAGAGAAAGCATGGAGCCGTGGGGGAGGGACCACGACGCACAGGAGTCTTCGCATGATTTCTGAAGGGAAGCCACATCGCAGTCTCACAGCTGTCAACTCAGTTGTTGTGAACACACAATTTGTATGTTTGCTCACCTAGGCTGCTATGCAAAATGAAGCTGCATCCTGCCCACAAATGAACACGTATTCCAAACAGCAACAGTGCACTTTGGGCTTCTGGACACAGTCCTCCTTTACAGATGGCTCAGAAGAGCTGTTCCCCATCCCCAGCCCAGCATGGCCCCTACCCTCCCACATCAAAGAGGCCCTCACCAACCTTTACAGACCCAGAAACCAAAGATAGAGGACCTCTGCGTTCTTGGGTGAATTCAGGTTATACACGTCTGGCAAGAGTGGCTCATGGGCCAAGCCCCACGGCCACGCTGAGGTGCTCCTGCCACCCCTCCCTCCCCACACCGCGGTCCCAAGGCCGAGTCAGTGCGGTCCTCACCCTCCTCTGGCTTTTCTAGGTGTGAGGGTACGGGTGGGGCGGCCTCGGAACCTTAGTGCTGGGAGAGCCTGACGAGAGAGGCCTGGCTGTTCCTCAGAGCTGGTGCTGCCTCTCAGGTCCCTTCTGGGAGGGAGCGCTGAGAACTGGAGCTGCCCTCTGCAGAAGGAGGCCGGGAGAAGCTGGGCCCCAAGGCCTGGGGAGCTCTGAGCTGGCCTGGGCTGGTCAGCGGCTCTGTGCTCCCTGCCATCCCTGCCCACAGGCTTCTGGATCTCACTGTCAGCACCCAGGGCCACTGATGGGGACCCACTGCCTGGGGCAGGTCTGGGAGGGAGAACTCCCCTAGCAGCTGGGAGTAAACCAGGAACGTGGCGCTAGAAGCAGCCATCGGGGAGGACAGTGCCCCCTACACGCAGGGTGGAGAGCAGAGGCCGAGGGGCACGGTGACCTTGGACAGCCTGGTCCTCTGTGCCCCACTGCTGCTCAAGTACCCTCCCTGTCCTGAGCCACGAGCTCTCGGAGGAGGCTCTCTGGCAGCAGATGGACAGGCTGTAACAGCGTCACCAGTGTTCCCGGGGCATCCATGGGAACCCAAGCCCCGGGCCCCAGATCCCGCCTTACAGGCCTCTCAGCACCTCCTGCCGCTGGCTCTCAAAGCTGGCAGCCTCCAGCTGTCCCAGATGCAGAGACAGCCAAGAGGAGACAATAGTGGAGGCAGGTGGAGGCAGCCGCTGCCTCCTGCTCTGGGCTCAGGGCTGTAAATACTCAGGATGCACGTGGTAAATGCGCGAGACATTTATCATAAATTAATTACAGGTGGATGATTGTGGGTCTTTAGGCCCTGAGGCCTCTGGAGGAATATTTGAGTTCTTTGGGGGCGGGGGGAAAGCAGAAGCTAACTTGGTGGGTTTGGAGGGCCCCTTTCAGAGTCTGCCTTCTGGCTGGGAGAGGACAGGGTGTAGGGAAGGACGGCCGGGGGCCAGGGGCTCTGCTGCCCTTTTGGATAGTCAGTCACAGAGGAAGCAAAGGACCAGGCCCAGGTCAAGAGTGAGCCAGATGAAAGGGAGGGCACCCTCACCCCTCTGCTAGGTTATTCCATGAGCATTATTACTTCAGTAATTTTAAAAAAATAGAACAGTGATTTTTTTCAGAAGTGTGCGCTTGTCCTCACCTCTGCAGTGGAGGCAGGTCCTGGCCGTGTCAGTCCAGCAGAAAGTCCTGCCTGAAGGCACGTGGGGTGTTTGGTGGGGCACATGCAGCTCCCCGCGCCTGCTGAGGTGCGACGGCTCCTGCGGCCAGTCTGATGGAAACCAGCAGAACCCCCAGGTCCTCTCCCCACCCCTCAACACAGGGGCGGGGCTGGGGTGTATCGGAAGCTGGTTTACTCTCCGACCAAACCCTCCCACCACCGTTTCCACTCATTTTCTGAGAAACACCAGGGCCTCAGGATCCTGTCCAGTAACCAGGTATGACCAGGTCAGCTTCCAGGAGGAGAAACGGGCGCGTCCTAGTTGCCCTGCACATCCCTCCCCCTCCTCCAAAAACTCCTGTGCAAACACCAGGCCCCAGGACGACTTCTCATTTAATATTAGAATAACGAAAACCACGGTGGCACAGAACCACGAACTGCATTTTAAATTCCTAGGGCCACTAATGAGCACTGAACTCCTGCTGGAGCTGTTGTTAGGACAAACATGCAGAATGGATGGCTGCAGCCACGAAAGGAAGTGGAGCGTGGCCTGCACCACTGCAGCCACAGCTGCCGCCTGTCCGGCCACCACCCCGAGCACCTCAGCTGCACCCAGAGGAGCCGGCTGCCCATGTGGAATGCAGGAGTGACACGATAGCACCAGAAAACAAAACAAAAACTCACTAATGAGGAAAAACTCCTAGGAGACACATTTAATTTTCTTTTCCTCCTTTGACACCTTTCTTCTCTGTCCAAAGGGAGGTTCTTAATTGAAGCCCACAATGGGGAACGCTCCCTTTGTTTATTATCAAATGGCCTCAGCACACAGGATGCTCTTCTTTTTATCACAGATTAGACCTTTTTTCCCCGTGGCTCTAGAAAGGATAAGTGATTACAATTTTGTTATCTTCTGAATTAAAAAAAGGTGAAGTTGACTGGGTCGGCACTGTCTGCACAGCGGTTTGACAACTGGGGCGACAGCATAACTACTGAGCAATTTTTGCACAATTCAAAAGCTGCTTTTTTCTTGGCCAAGGAATTAGTCTAACAAACACATCCCACTCTTGCTGAAAATAATTTTCTTTTCCCAACTCTTCTAGGAATAAAACACTTTTAATGTATTTGTCAGGAATCAACACTTCATTTACTAAGATTAAAGAAGTGACAACTTAAAGAGCAATTGAGAAGAGTCCCACATCCACCATGGGCTCATGGTTCTAACTAAAATCAGAAGAAAAACGGAAAAAGCACTGAGAATATGGGAAAACGTGTTTGCGTGTGTGATACTGTTACACCTGTTTCAAGTTCAGAGTGCTTTGCAGCAGCCCCCGCCTTTAAGCCCGCCTTGGCTGGGGCGCCATGAGGCACACACCCTGCCCTGCCCGCCGTGCTCAGCACCAGTCCTCCAAGGAGCTACCAGAAGGTGACGTTGAAGGCTTTCGCCAAAAGCCCCAACAAAGTGTGCATTTTACTCCCCCACAAAGCATGACCTAAAATGAAGGGCAGGAGGTTCTGCACGTTCAATCTCTAGACCTGGGTAGTAGTTACAAAGGTGTTGTTTCACAGTAAAGGGCCAGAGGCCACAAGCACCCCTCTGTCCACCTCACCAGACCTCCTCAAAGCAGACGCTGTGGGGCTGCATCCTCACGGGGTTGGGGGGGAGCCACGGGCCCTCATCTGCCGCTGCCCCCCTCACAGCTTGGCCAAGCCTGCTGCCTGGCCTTGCACAGCTCCCAGGGAATCAGCCTCCACCCTGTGCTGGGCTGAGGGCTCCACGAGCATCTGGGGCTCCTTGGAGCTGGGTCTCATCAGCACTCCCGTTTAGCTCTATTGGTCTCTCCCCAAGTTTGGGGGCCATCTTGGTCCAGCTGGCTCATCGGGGGGAAGTCTCCTGCGGGACCAGCCAGGGCTCTGGAAAATGCCAGGCACCTGGGGACTTTTTCTTGGCTGCCCACTCATCCCTCGTGCCCTGGCAACGCGTGTGGTGTGTCGCACCTCGACTGGGGTGTCCAGGCCCCTCCAGCCAGGCGTACGGAAAGAGCCCCCATTCCCCAAACCACAAGGCTCATCAAGGAAGGCAGAGCCCCTGCCTGGTAACAGGAGGCCGACCAGAGCAGGCTTTGCTGAGCTTCATCAGCGTCTGCTGGGTTCCAGAGCAGGCTTGCATCCAAGCAAAGCCTCTAGACCATCAGGGGGCCTCAGGGGAGGCAGCCGCGGGGCTAGGGGACAGCGATACCAATGCACAGAGCTGGCCTCAGTCTCAGTCCCCTTCCTTCCCTTTATCTGATAACAAGGGACGTCTGAAGTGCTGGAGGAGCAGGAGAGAGACAAGCTTTATTCTCTCCAGACAGACCTCAGGGCAGAGATCTGGAAAGAACGAACACCAAAGAGAATTCACAAAGGACAGGAAGCAGAGGGTGAGCCACTGGCCATGCAGGGCACAGTTCGTGCCTCTTCAGGTGTGAAGCTGAGTGGCCAGGAAGCATTTAGTTACCTGTGCCTGGATGGAGAAGGGTGCTGAAGGGCTCCAGACCCTCCCCCAGCTCACCCTGCACTTCCCTGGGTCAGCAGTGCTGGCCTCCAAGCCGGGATTCCTCTCTGGACAGGTGACTTCAGAGTTTGAAAAGAAGCCCTTAAATATATGATACTTGCAAAACATTTGAACCCTGCCCTCTTCTGACTTCCCTGCTCCTCCTGCCTCCCCCGTGGGCAGTGAATGCACCGCTGGAGGAAGTGCTGCGTTGTCAGGAATCCTCAGCTCTAACTGGAGATGGGGCTGGATGCTGAGGGAGGCAGCGCCAGCCACAGAGCGCGGCCAGCCACCCGTGGCGAGCAAGTGAGCGGCACCGCCATTTGTTACCGGAGCCCCTCCCATTTTGAAAAGCTGTCCCCCTCAGAGGATTCCACTCACCCCACGCAGGGGGACGCAGACAGAGATCAGAGTCGAGGGCACCGAGGGAGACTAGCAGAAAGACAACCTTCCCGTTTAATCATGCAGCTTGAAGCTACCCTACTATTTCAATACTGATAAATCACAACTACATCACACTGGGAGGAAACAGCTGACCCACTGGCTCTTTGTACACCCACGACCAATGTGTCTTTAAGACAGAAATGACCCCCCGTCGGCCCCACCCCTCCTCCAAGCAGGATGCACAGAGGACCTGATCATGACAGCCAGCCAACGGAAGAATCAGGGGATGAGCAAAAACCGGACACAATCTGATCAAGTTACACAGGGCAGTTAGCACTGGGATGGAAATGACTCAGACACACAGAGCCAGATCAAGCGACAACTGTCAGATGAGATCATTTCAACGAGGATTAAAAGGAAAGCTTCTTGGAACTGATTTTTTTTTTTTTCAATCCCTGGCTGAGTATCATGGTCTGGGGGAAAAACAGCAACCACTGATCACCACCACGCGGGAAAGGCCCACTTCTGCATTCCCGACACCGACCGGCAGGACGGCTGCCTCCACACGGCTCACTAACCTGTGGCAAATGGAGGACAGGTCCAGCCCAACCGGAAGCTGGTATACACTCATACGTACTTCTGAACATTAAATTAGCTGGTGGCATAATCACTGTTTCCTTGTCAGCCTCCCAAGCTTAAAGGCTGGATACGTTTCAGGAATGACAGGTTAATAACTTGGCAATTCGAGTGATTAGTAACTCCAGTGTCCACAGATTAATTTGCTCCTTGTGTATTTTGTTGATCTTCCTCAAAGGATTTTCCTTGTCAGACCAGGTGCCACGATGAGCTGCATCTGTGCCTCATTTAGGAGATGCGCGTGGTATTTCTCAGCTCTACCCCACGCTCAACCATTCAAAACTAAGGGGGGAAAATTACAGCGTCAGAAGGGATTAAAACAAGTGATTTGCTGTTTGAACCTTTCATAAAGATCTGGAACACCTATGATTCAGCAAATGGAGAATAACTAAAAGAAATAAAAAATTATTTAGTTGCCAGGGCAATGTGTTCCATAAAAGTAAACACTCTAAGGAAACCCATTTCCTACAGGTAATGAAGGCCTAATACATTCTCTTCCATTCCTGTGTTCATGTGCCACCTTTGTATTCTGACTCAGGCCTATTACTTCCTTCTGTGGTCTTTGCGGGGTTAGATGAGAGAGGTAGGGTGTTAATGGACTTGATGAAGATTGAAGACCCACTTTCTCCCCCTGGAGACCAGCCTGATTTGAACAAGCTGAGGAGAACAAAGCAGCCCCTTTGTGTCCTTGGGAGGAAAGCTGTCCTGTGTTTCTGCAGCCAGGTCTGTTCCTCGTGGGGCGGGGGTGGCGGGGGGAGGCGTCCACAGGGATCCCTGCTTGGGGAGGACACGGCTCCCGTGCCACCTGGGCCCAGCCGAGTCACTCCACACGTGCGCCTCCTCTACTGGTGCTGCCGGGTGGCTGAGTATGAGCTGGAGCCTGGGCTGGAGTGCAGCGAGTTGCCGCTGGGGGCCTGCAGGGCGTGGGGGCCGGGCTGGCGACTGGCTGGGCTGGTGTCCCCCGTCCCCGATTCCTCGCTGTTCTCCTCCCTCTGGTTGCTCTGCTGCTCGGGACACTCAAAGTGGACGCAGTGGAACACCTGGTGAGAGAAAGGAGAGACCCGGTGAGCGATGGGTCGGTGTCGGACCCCAGAGCTGCCATGAGTCGGGACACTGTCCCCACGGGAGTGACGGCAGGTCCTTCCGCTCCCCCTGCCACTGGCACGGACAGGCAGCAACTAGAGGGTGGTAATAAGCGCTTTTCAATCAGTCGGGATAAAAGTAAGTGGACCGATGAGTCTAAGAGTTGCAGGCAGCACAGCATGGATTCCTATAGAATGTTCCCACTGGATTTCTCCATTTTGGGTTACTTTTGTCTCATGAGCTTTTCTTTCTTTTTTAATTTTACATTTGGCAGTTGGGTTAAAAGTCAGTGGGGTTGTTGGTGGCAATGGCTGCATGATTCTGTCAATATGCTAAAAACCACTATGCTTTAAATGGGTGAGTTGTATGACATGTGAATTATACTACAATAAAGTTATTTTCTAAAAAAAAGCCTACAGGGCATTACCCCAGGGGAGGGCCCAGGCTTATCTCCAAGGATCCAAAGAGCCGTTGCTCACCTCCTCCTGTGCCCTCCGGAAGGGAGCAAGTTCTTGGTGCGTAATCATCCTCTGGGCAGCGGTGCTGGGGAGAGAACTTCAACCTGAGGTGACCTGGGCCAGCAGGGAACAAACACCCTCATGTGGAGGAATGGCCCCCTGCAGGAGCCAGGAAAAGCCTGCCTTCCACCGTGACTCACTCAGGAAGCACCACTGAGCAGACAGGGCACCACTCAGAGCTCGGCAAACAAGCGTGAGCCTCGGCCCTGACCTTGAGAACACACCTTGAGAACACACAGCACGGCTGGCGGTTGGGGGCGAGCCTGCCACGCCCGGAGCAGGAGGTAACTGCTGGTGTGTGAGCCGGGGGCGCCGGGGCAGCCAGAGGAAGCCCACGTCAGAGGAGGGTCTTTAGGGATGCCCTCCTCCCCCGCCCCCACAGAAATTCCTCTCTCCACTAACAGCCAAGTCCTCCTGGGGTCCCTGCTTTCTGGTGTCTGTCCTGAGCTCTTTGCACAGGAGAATCACATCCTCTGCTGGGGGGGTCTTCAGTCTGAAGCACACAGATCGACTTTCCAAGGAGCATGCTGGCAGTTTTAAGGGAATCAATTTCCAGATCCTCAAATTCAGTATTTTCTAAAAACTGCCTGAGAACATGACTGAATCACAACACCCTTCCCCACCTCACAGAAGGAAAGCACAGCCCTCGCCTGCCCGTGCTACAGTACGCACTGGGGCACACCGACCTCGCTCACACGGATGCCAAGCCCTGGATGGGGAGCACCCTCCCATGAGTCATAGGCCCTGATGCCTTCCGGGTCCCCATGAGAGTGAAATTTGGCCTGAGATGTTCTGAATTCAGAACCGAACTGTATATGTGACTCATGTAATTCTTTTAAACGTAACTGCAATTTTCCCAGAATTATAAAAACATTTTTCAAAATACACTGGCTAAATCCCATGAATAATTCCACAATTACTTTCAGATTTGGTGTGCCTTATTCAACGAGTTGGTTAAAATCTATTTTACCAAATCATGTCATCAAATATGTATTCCTAATAATTAGTCCTTATCTTCCATCTTTTAAAATGTTTATTTTTTTTCTATCTCATATTAACAAAAATAATTGTATTTAAACTTATGAAGAAATTTTTACTTCTCAACCTTAAAATGTTCAAAAAATTACACTTTTTTCCCCAAAGCTCTTTCAGGGGATATGCAAACAAAATGTTTGAAGGCCATTGCTCATAGCACTTAGAAGACTCTAAGCCCTCAATAGAGTCCTTTTAAAAGTTAATAGGCAGGAATTCCCTGGCGGTCCAGTGGTTAGGACTCTGCACTTTCACTGCCAAGGGTGTGGGTTCGATCCCTGGTCGGGGAACTAAGATCCTTTAAGCCGTGCGGTGCAGCCAAAAAAAAAAAAACAGGCAGACTTGCAGCCACATGGATAGATCTAGAGATTATCATACTAAGCGAAGTAAGTCAGAAAGATAATTACCATATGATATCACTTATATGTGGAATCTAAAATACAATACAAATCAACATATCTATGAAACAAAAACAGGTTCACAGACATAGAGAACAGACTTGTGGTTGCCAAGGTGAGGGGGGTGTGTGGCAGAGGGAAGCATTGGGAGTCTGGGATGAGCAGATGCAAACTATTACGTATAGGATGGATAACAACAAGGTCCTACTGTATAGCACAGGGAACTGTATTTAATATCCTGTGACAAACCATAATGGAAAAGAATATGAAAAAGTATATATATGTATGACTGAGTCATTTTGCTGAACAGAATAAACACATTGTAAATCAACTATACTTCAATGAAATTAAAAGAAAAGTTAATAGGCAGGACCTGGAGGGAAGGCGAGGACATTTTAGGGTTAGAAGCGTGCTGAAGACCTTGGGAGGGAAGAGCCAAGTGATATCTGAGAAGATCTGAGTGGCAAACCATGAGGAGAGGGGAAAGTTGGCAGCAGGGCCAGTGAGAGCTTTGGAGCAGAAACATTCTCTGATCTGCTGGAATAGGATTTAGGGGTGAGTGCCAGTTCCTGAGGGGCCTGACGGCACAAGACAGTCTTAGAGACACTGGTGTGGTAGGCCAGTAACATGACAGGAACTGAGGCTGAGGGAGCCAGAGGCCACCAGTGGCTGGGGGACCAGGAGGCAGAACCAGCACCCTGGACAAACACCTGGTAGGGCCCCGGCTCTCCTACCGGTGCTACAATATCCCAAGGGTTTTCTCCCTTTGGCCTCCAGACTTCTAAACCAGCCCTAGATAAGATGATGCAAATTGTTGTAAAGCTGTCATTGAACTTAGGCGCAAATGCTGAGGCTAAACTGTAAGCATGTAACTGGCCTGTAGTGATGTGCTTGGAAAGGACTGGTGGGTGCCTGGGCCTGCGTGGACAGCTGTGAGAGGCAAGCCATGTGGCACAGGGCCAGGGCCAGGCTCCGAGCCCTGGCCACCCACTGCTCCCAGGAGAGCTCAACCCTCACTCTCCTTGGGTCGGGCCCACCCTTTCCTTCCAAGTGGCCTGCTAGCTCAGAGGACCCACTGAACTTGGATCTGCCCATGTTTCCTGAGTCCTGGATAAGGGCCTGTCTTTAGAGGATAAGGCACTGGTACCTCGGCAGTGGGCAGGATGCAGCCAGGGCTGGACACCTGCCACTCTCCCTGAGAAAGGAGCAGGCGGAGGAGACCGCAGGGGGCTCAGGAAGTGCAGAGAGCCACGGGGACGCGGCTGCCCCTGCTTCCTCCTGGGAACTCTACCGCCTCCACAGCTCGAGCACACACACCGTGCACACCCACACCACGCACACAGGCACACGTGCACTATGCACGCATACACATGCACCCTTCTGCAGAATCAGGTTCATGGAGGAGAAGACAAATGTAATATCAACTGTGAAATTATACTTAAAATATAAATTCCATGCTTACCTTCCTGCATCACTATTTCTTCCATATTGCCACTTCAATTCATTTATCTACCACTGTTTCAAATTTCACCTTTCAAGCTAATATGAAGTCCAAGACCATGCGTCCTCTTTGTATGGGCAGAGTGTATTTTCTCTTAGAGTGAGCCGATTTCTCTCCTTAAACCTCAGGCTGGTGCTGCTTCCTGTGGACCCGAGTCAGCCCACAGTCTCTCTTTCCTTTTCTTTTCTTTCCTTTTCTTTCTCCCTCCCTTTTATATCAAATCTCGCCCCTTGGGCCCACCTGCAGGTGCTTACCTGTCAACAGCCATAGGGGAAGGCCTTTTCTGGGGATTTAAAAACCGTTTGGGCCGTCAGCTCTCACCTGGGCTACTCAGGGTAAATTTGAAAATCCTCTTCTAAGCAGCAGCTATTAATCACCTCTTCTTCATCAGCTCCACATTCTTTGAGCTTCTGAAGTGACAGGACCACCTTCTGGTGGGTTACCGACAGTCTCTTGCTTTAGGAGCACCCGTCTTTCCAAGCACGGGGTGGGGCCATGGAGACAACCCCCCAAAACACATCTTGGCTTCCGCACACCCCCCACCACACTCTAAGTGGATCCTCTCCCTAGACCTCCTTGTAAACGAACAAACATCCTTCCCTTTCTCAACACCACCCAGAGTCATCTTTCGTCCCCGGCGCCTTTGTCTCCATCTGTTCTGAACGATGCGCTTTACAGCACTGTCCCCATTCTGACCTGACTCCCTTATCCTGCCCCATCACGCCCGCAGTCGGTTATGCCACCCCGCTCTTGTGCTCCCCGTCAGTGTCTCTTCAGAGCCCTAGGCTGATGCTAATCCTTCAACTGATTTAACACTGTCCTGCTGCGTATTACCTTTCCCAGTGAATGGGTTTTCTCTCCTTGTGCTCTCACGAACCTCCCTTCGGGTCTCTTAATTTCTAGGCCAGCCTGTGAGGCTCCAGGGCCCAAGGCCCAGCCCCTCCTCCTGCCTGTGTCCTGACCTGTCAGTTCCCATCTGACTCAAGGACCGCGGTGTGGCCGTCCTTTCTCCCACTCAGGGCCTTGCACAAGAATAAACAAATCAATAAAAACCCTGGATTGAAAAATAAAGGTAAAAGAGATCTCAGTGCAGCTGGCCACTAACTAACGTCTGGCTCTCACCTAAGGAAGGGTCCCCGTGGGTGACGCAGTCCAGAGAGGCAGGGTGGGTTTCTGCTCCACGCTGTACCCGTAAAAAGCCTGGAGGACGCGACTACAGCGAGCACTCAATACTGCTGGTAGCCGGACCCCTGCTGTTGCCCTGTTCCCACTGTTACTCCCATTCCTCTAACTTGGGTGACTTAACTGCACGACTGTCTCTAGCCCACTTAACCAACCTGTTTTAAAACAGCAACTCGAATGGCTATTTTTCCCAACATACCTAACGGTACTGTTTTGGTGTCCTCCTGTAGATGCTCTTCCTTGGAGAAATCATAGCCATGCCTCTCCCTGACCCTGCAGAGCTCAGCGTAGGCTCTGCCCTCTAAGCTGGGGGAAACTGGGAGCCTCTGGGAGCCCCAGGAAGCCCTAGCCGCCAGCAGCCTGGCTGAGCCTCCGCGGCCGGATGTGAGGAACCAGGGCTGTGTCAGGGCTGCGCTTCAGGCTGTGACCCCAGAGTCCCAAGGGTGTCACTAAGGGACCAACTAACTTTGATGCGGGTTCCCTGAGCATCTCCAGAGCCAAGCGGGCTCTGCCAAGTCAAAGGCAACGCACAGGAAACAGTTAACTTTGTAAGTCACAAACCATGTGGTGAAGATTCCAAGTGAAAAAGGGTGTTTTACAGATGGAAAGATGGGTGCGGAGGTAGAGCGTGCAGCGGAGACAGCGAGAAGGCTAAGGGCGGCAAGCTGGGAAAGGACTGGCGCCTCCACGTTCCAGGCTCAGACTGGGGGGCAGGACAAGGTGACACCACACAGTAGGCGTGGCCAGAGGAGCCAAACACGGTGAGGAGGGTTTGGAGGTCAGGAGGTCCAAGTGCATTCTTTCATTCACTCATTCATTCATTCCAAAACACGAGGCAACTCCTGTGCCCCCTCCTGTGAGGCCTGGCCCCCTCACAGGGTGCACCACCCAGTAAGGATAGGGACACGTGAGTGGACAGGCTCTGGCAACCAGGGAGCCATGAGGGTGTAGAGAAGGGGCCCCCAGTCAGCCAGTGGAGCAGGGGATGCCGCCTGAGCTGAGTCGGGAAAGATGAGGCAGTCAAGCAGGACTGGTCAGAGGAGGGAGGCCTGGTGCAAGAGGAGGGTGACCACCGTGGACTCCCCAGCCAGCGTGATGACAAAGAAAGGGGGAGCGGGGGGGTGGGGAGCCGGGCAGCAGAGGCAAGAGGCCACGGCTCAGAGGACTGGGTGAGGTCCCGGCCTGGACCTGGGCAGGGAGCCAGGGTCGCCGGACAGAGGAGAGTCTTAAAAAATTAAGTATTTCTTGAATTAAAAATATTACAAAAAGAATACATTTGTGCTGACAAATAATACAAGTGCCTGAAGAAAGAAAGCAGATGACAACAAACCCTTAAACTTGAAATCCCCTGAGATAGAACGTAGCAATTTGGGATAAACAGGAAAGAATCATTTTTAAAGGATAAACAACAGAACCTGATAACAGGCTTGGTAAGACTGACACAGGAGAGGGAAGGATTCTTCACAGCCTCTTAGGATCCTCTGGGAGGACGAAGGCTGGGGGACTATGGTGCTGCAGCGGGCACAGCAGGGGGTCCGAGGGGGCTCCAGGCCCAGCCAAGCACCGGGGACCTGGACTCATCCTCAGAGCCTTCCTTTCACTGCTTATGTTTTTCAAACTTCAGCGACCTCACTGAGCATAAACACTGGCCTGAGGCTAGATCACACAGTCCCTGCTGTCAGGACCTCTACCAGATGGAACTCAGCCCAAGAGTGGTGAGTGGGATTCGACCTCAGGGTGGAGCAGCTCCAGAATCTGTGCTCTCTCCATATCAGGATGTCTCCTCACACAGACAACATAATAGCAAGCGAGAAGGTATACGGCAGTGTGAGAAATTAATTTCACCTGGAAGGGAAGATCAAGGAGGAAGGTGTGCATAAACTAGGCCTTGACGACAGGGCAGGAGTGGCCTTCCAGGCAGAAGGGACAGGGAGGACTTCCAGTTAAAGGCTTGGGGCCTCGCTCTCGCCTTCTGTACAACAACTTGCCAGCTCAGCTGTCTCAGTCGATAATCCAACCCACTGGCCTTGAACCTAACATGACAACAGTGCGAAGCCAGCACCCAGCCAGGTCCTGGACCACTGCAGATGAGGATGAACATCATGGTGTCTGTACCTCACCAACATCATCTTGTGCCAGGCTGGGGTTCTTCCCTTAGGACCCTAGGCCCCTTCGGATGTGCACCCGTTGCAAACGGGCATCCAGAGAGGGGGCCTGTGGGCGGTCCTGACTCTGTTCATGGGAGCAGGGGTGGAAAGTGAGACTGCCCTGGAGAAACTGGCACCTTCTCTGGTGGCCAAGTGGTCGGGGCCGGCCCGAGATGCCTGCCGCCCCTGCAGAGGTGCAAAGGGAAGAGAGGCCGGGATGCCTCTGCTCTTTTCACACAGACACTGGAGGTCGCTGCTGCCACGAGGGGCGGTACCGGGTGCCATGTGGAAACTGCGGCTTGTCCCTCGCACCCCTAAGCTCCTCTCCCCACCGAACACCTCAGGCCTCCCTCTCGGTGGAACGGCCAGGCCCTGAGTTTCTCTTCGCTCAGAAGCTTGTGTGATTCAGTATCTTTCCTCCGAACCGTCCCAAGACTGCGATACCCCTTGGAAAGGATGTGACCAAAAGTGCATGAGGCACACAGGGCAGAGTCACACTACTGATTCATGCAAAACCATTACCCCAGTCGCCGCATCATTTTCCCTTCCCTTCTCGGCGATCACGCACCCCATTATCCGTTTGATTGCTGCTGCTCACGAAGGGGCGCCTTCGCTGAACCAGCTTCAGTGGCCTCTGGATCTGTCTTCGGAGAGGAGCCAGTTAAATTGGAATGTAGTCGTGTGTATGAATCCGACGCAGCCTGAGTCACATCCATGTGTTCTTTTTTGTAGCTGCTGTTTATTATCACTTTGCCTTTCCTCTCTGGGAGCCATAATTCTTGACATGTTTGAGACAGTCTGGGGTGAACCCTGGAAAGGATGTACTCAAATGTGCTGGCCCCTTCTTGGCAAACAGGCGAATTCCTCGGCTAGCCACTGTTTGCCGCCTTTCATTAGAGGGATTCCCTGAGCACTCTTTGTTCAATGTGTCTTCAAGGTTTTTAAAAGCAGAGAAGCCTCTGCTAATTTTCCCAAGTTGGGCTAAGAGTCCACCGTGAACTGTAGCAGAAATCAGGAAAATTTAATAAATGTTGATCAATGACTCTACCTTGTCTTTCTGGTTTCTCCTGAGTAATTTTCACAGATTGCTTTCATGCCAAGCAATACAAATAGGATTTGAGCCAAGCTTTCAACTTACATTTACATCTTTATAAAATAGATACCTACCTCTCAATGATATCTGCCCAGAAATCAGACACAGAGACGTGGCTTCTGAATTATACACTCTGAAGACTTCCTCTCTCCTTTCGCAATGTGTGGTGTGGCAGCATGACACACACACTCAGCACTCAGCAAACATTAACTGAGCCTGATGACAATGACAATTACATCTTCTTACACTCATCTCAGGAACAAGTTACGAGTCCATCTTTAGATTGTAGAGATGTTTTATTTTTGTTCCTTTAAAAATGAAGACCAAGTGTTTCTAACAAAACATTGCAATTTAAAACCAAAGTTTCACGTATGTATATCTGAACAGCCCAAAACATGGTTTTCAGTTAAGGAACCCATTTCATAGGGAGACACTTCCAGTTTGTGAACAACAACTTTTCAGCATTGCTTAGGGGCGACAGGATAACCCCATAGTTTTGCACAAGTATTTATTCCTACTAGGTATGGGAGTAAGCTTCTTCGTGACACTGCTTATATACGGCAACAGTTTTTTTAACTTTCCAATGTCACTTTCCCATCTTCACATAGGCCAGGGCACTCACAAATAACTGGAACTCCACTGCTTGGAAGGTTCTGGAAAACAGCCTTTCCAAAACATATCACAGGGACTTCCCTGGTGGTCCAGTGGTTAAGACTCCGTGCTTCCACTACAGGGAGCGCAGGTTCAATCCCTGGCTGGGGAACTAAGATCATAAGATCCCACATGCCCCATACGGCCAAAGGAAAAAAAAAAAAGAAAGAAAGAAAACACATTGCCCCAGGCAGTCCCAGAACTCCCGACCACCGATTTTTATGTGTGCACACTTGAGTTCCAGGGAGTGACTCACTCTCTTGTCTTTTTTTTTTTTTTTTTTTTTTTTTGGGTACGCGGACGTCTCACTGCTGTGGCTTCTCCCGTTGCGGAGCGCAGGCTCAGCGGCCATGGCTCACGGGCCCAGCCGCTCCACGGCATGTGGGATCTTCCCGGACCGGGGCACAAACCCGTGTCCCCTGCATCGGCAGGTGGACTCTCAACCACTGCGCCACCAGGGAAGCCCCCACTCTCTTGTCTTAATTAATTTGGCCCTAGAGTGGTAGAGGTATCTTTTTATTTTTGAAAAACTAAAACAAAAAAGGAGAAATAGTCTAGTTCCCAGGTAGAACCGGTAGACATGGCCTTACCAGGGCTCCTGCTCTCCCCGCAAGGCCGCGCGGGTGGCCCCACTGCCCTGGGCAGCTTTTCACCACTTCATCCAGGCAACGTGTCTGCTTTGTCTCGAAGGCTTCCAGCTGCAGGGAGACTGCAGGCCTGACTCACCGCTGGCTCTGCAGCAGGACATGGCTGACATCGTTCTCACCAGCTGGTGTCTCTATCCATCCCGCTGCCTGGCAGCCCCCAGGCCTCACCTGCTCAGGTGCTGTGTGCACCTCCTCCCGGGCCGGTTGTTTGGTGCAGAATTACTGCTGCTCCACTACAACAGGCATAAGGCTTGTGGAGTGTCTGGAACAATGACGTGCTCCCTGTTGTGTCACTTTCCCTCTCTTTTTCCAATAAAATCTTTCCTAATAGACATTTAAGTATAAAGATGCCTATAAAAGATGCCTTTTTATAATTGTGCTATAAATTAAATATTTTTCTGCTTTTTTTCTGTCTCACTGGGAAGGAACCTTTAAGATCTAGTTCATTCTCCTTATTTTAAAGACAAGTGTCCTGAGAGCCAGGGAGGTGAAGTGACCTGCTGGGGGTCACAAAGCTGGTTGGGCGTGAGGCTGGCACCAGTGCCAAGGTCTCCTGGTCCACACTGGACAAGGCCCCTCCCTTCCTTCCACCCACTTCTCTCTCCTCCTCAGCTCATTCCCTACCTCCCTGCCCTGTGCATTATGGCTGTGTCTCAGACGACATCCTCTGGAGGATGCTGCCGGGGAGGGAATCCTTGGGGACTCAGACAGGGAGTGACCAGACCTGGGGGGGTGGGGCCTGGGAAATAACTGTCACCGGGCCAGGAAGGAGCTTTTTTTTTTTTTAAGCAGAGTCTGTTTCCTTCTTTTTGCTTTTTCTTCACTAGAGCCACATGTTGCTATGGGAACAAGGATGGCACAGGGAGCCCAGAGCCACTCACCGGCCTGACAGCCTGTAAATAAATTCTGCCTCTCTCCAGGCTTGGCGCTGAGTGGTCCTGGCGGGCAGCTCAAGCAGCCACTTACAGACTCTCCATCCTGCTCGTGCCGGCGGTGCAGACCCTCCCGCGGCAAAAGCTCCCTGGAGCTCATGGACAGACCTGCACTCCCCGCCCTCCCGAGCCCGCCACAGCACAGCCTCATCCCTGTCTGCCCATCCCGAGCCAAGATGACCTGATCCATTTTTCAGATGCCGAAACCCCTCCTCAGGACCATCCCCGTCAGCCGCCACTGCCCCGCTCACTCCATCGCTCGGCCTCCACCAGCGCTGCTCCTCGCAGCATCACCCCCCGCACTCCAGGTGAAGGCGTCTTCTGGTGGGTTGACTTCTGTCAGGCGCTGAAGCTGCAACCCGCCCCCCAGGGGAAGGCCCTGCCTGGGTTTCTCTCCTGGTTCCGGCCCGCCTGGTGCACGAAGCCTGCCCGCAGGGACCGTCTGCTCACCAGTGCCTGACTTGACGACCTGGCCCGGGCAGAGCTGGGCTCATTTCTGAAGCTTTACCATTTCTTATGCCTTTTGGGGAGACAGAGCAGCCTGGATGTTAAGTGCCAACTGCCTGGATTCAAACCCTGGCTCTGCCACTCACCAGGCATGACTGTGTGCGAGTCACTTAACATCACTCAGCTTTGGTTTCCTTGTCAATTTATCCCTCTTGCTTAAACCAGAACATTTCTATTGTGAAAACCATGCACTAAAAGGTGCATGAAATACAAATGTATAGCTTGCTGAATAACTATACAGTCAACACCAGCCGTGTAAACCCCACGCAGGTCAAGAACCAGAAAAATCGCTGGCGCCCTGTGGTCCCTTCCTGATCTAAGCCTCCCTGCTGGAGACCACAGTCTGGCTTTAATAATAATCATTTCTTTTCTGTGTACACATCCTTAGATGTTACAGCTTAGTTTTGCCTGTTTTTGACGTTTGTATGAACATAATCCTACTACATGGATTCTTCTGTACTGGCTTCTGTCCTTCAACATGCTGTAATGTTCATCCCCATGGGTCCCGGGGATGAGAAGTTGTTTCACTAAGTCTTTTCCTTTATTTGGCTGCCTGATGGGGAGAGGGAGAGATGGACGGACAGACCGAACGCTTCATCTGCTCACTCAGGCAGCAGGTACTCTCTGCTCACATGCGCCAGGCCCAGGCTAAGGCTAGGATACAAGACAAATACCACATAGCCTGTCTCCTCAGCTACATAAATTCAATACGTAAATGGAGACCTGAGAGCTGCCTACAGACTGTCGACCCCATCCTCACTCTCTATTACTGACTAGGCAAAGGCTTTCCCACGGGTCTTTCCATATTGCAGAAAGTTAGCTTTTCCCACAAGTCCTTTCTAACCCCCGGGGCTGCTTGTGCCCCTGAGGTCTCTGCCTCCTAAAAAAATCACTCCAGAACCTGCTCTCCAACCCAGGTTTCATCAAAGCCATAAGAAGAAACAGGCGTAACTTCTATTTCTTTTAATAGACTGACGGATTGTCATAGGTCCGCAGACAGACCTCATTTGGACCAGCCTGACCTCCTTAAGGACAGAGCAGTGTGCCTTTGCGGCTTTGCTGTGGTAACTAGTGAAATGAAAATGAAGGGTGTGTGAGAGGAGCTGCATCAGAACTAGCACGGCCGCTGCACGGCATGAGTGGAAACTTCAGATCCACCAGGACCTGAAGGCGGTCCTATTGACAAGGCCATGTCCAACGTCCTTCAGACGGGAGAGCCTTAGAAAGGGAAGCAATGCCTGCCTCTCGAGCAGCTCGGAGTCAAGTAGCAGTTGAGGCAGGTGGGCTGGAATGACCTCGCGGTTGCACTGGTGACTGAGACCAAGAGAAAGTGGTGGAGGAAACAGCCAAGGAGACCTTTTTGGCTTCAGGCACTGGGAAGGTTCAGATGAATGAAAACAACTGAAGGAGAGCAGGACGGAGGGGGCACTCACTGAAAGACAAACTGACACGTGCCTGCCATCTAGTGCTAAGCGTGAGAGGAAGACAGAGGAAAGAAGCCTGCGAAAGAGCAGAGCAGAGAGACGTGAGAAGCACGCCCCAGGGAGGGTTACAGAGCAGAGAGGAGGAGCAGGATGACACACTCGCTGGTAGGCAATGAAAGGAGAATGTTCTAAGAAGTTAAGATAAATGACAAGGAAATGCTGAGTACACAAGGAGCAGGAGGTCACTGAAGCAAGTGGTGGAGTCTTTGGGAGGTAAACATTAGGGGAATTTATTGACAGAAGTCGTAAACGTAGCTAAAAAATTAAATGAATTCATCGCCGTGGTGCTCACAAAGGAAAATGAGAGACAGATGCCAGGAGCAGACACGCACTTCCCAGAGGACAGGGATGAAATGCTGAGGAAATCAGAAGCGTGCCCAAACAGGTGATCAAGAAATCTGAACGTCCGCAGCCCTCCTCGGCTGCGTCACCTGAGAGCTGGCCCTGATCCGGGGTGGGGAGGGGATCAGGGTGCAGCGCAGATGCCGAGCCTGACGCGGGAAGGCCTGGCCGGCTATGGCAAGACAGACACGCGCCCACTTCGGGCAAGAATTCCCCATCAGTTTTAGCTCTGGACACCTCTGCTATCCCGCTAGCAGCTGGGATGTCTGGAGGTGGGGGCAGTTCCTGAGCCGCCGGTAGCTCTGGCCACATACACAGGCCACTTTCCACCTGCTGCCCGAACAGCCGCCCATCTCTGCTGAACGCTCTCAACTCTCACGAGCTCCAGGCTGCACTTCCCCACCGCGCCCTGCGCTGACCCCCCTCTCCGGGCGGGGCAGCGCCTGCAGAAACCAGTCTTACCTGGGAGACATGGCACATTTCTCTTTCCGCTATCCACAAAGACCATCTAACCTTCCCATGCTAGAAACCAATTCCATCTATGCTTCTTGAAATTTGCACACAGTCTTTGGGCTGGTAACATTTGGCATCTAAAGGGAAAGAGGTCCTGGCTCTGACTAAACCAAGGCCACTGATGTCACTCAGCAAACAAGCAGGGCCAGACTGAGGAACCCCTGCCTCCGCTCCACTGTGAGGAAGAGGCTCCCTGACCGCTGTCTTCTCATGACACGGTTCTGGCTCCACGGGACTCGGGACCAGGGTTGTCCTGGACCCCCGCCTGCCTTCCCCGGCCGTCGGCGCCATCACGGTTCCCAGGCCTGGCCTCCCCAGGAGTCCTGCCCGACCGGCCCCAGTCACCCTCCTTCCCTCACACCTCTGACCTTTGCCCCACATCCTTGCCCTTCTCTAAGAATGGGGATATGATGCCCAGAACCCAGTGTGCTGCAGTAAAGAACGTTCTCTTTGAGGGTTCACTACATCCTTGGTGCTCTGTGAAATTCAACTCTTGTGCCTTCTTGTTTGTTCTGAGAATGACAGTTTATGGATCTTCCCTTACGATCCTGGTCATTGTTTATTTTATGATTTGAGATGTTCCCAGGTTGGCGACACTACACTGAGGCTTTTTTTCTTGATCAATAACCCACTCAATAAGGCAGCTGAGCAAGTTGCTCATCAGCCAAATATGACGGGTCACCCGTTAATTAGTGACCTAAGTCAACCCATGCAAACTGGCTGGTCCGGTCTCCAAACTGGCAGGTCCAAAGTAGCTGGGGCTCCCTGCACAGATATTTTTGTAAACTCATCAGGGAGACGGGATCTTGCACTCCAGCTTTAGAGTTCTGTAAGGGGAAGTTATTTTTCATCTGGTCTCTGAGGTGATGGGCTTGGGGCTGAGGGCTGGAAAAAGACTCTGACCAGACTTGCTCCAGTGCTTCTCAGCCTTCTCTGACTTAAGAATTGCTTCTGTTGTAAATGATAATTACAGAGTCCCATTAAGGAATTAAAGAAAAAATTCTCTTTTTTTTAATGCATTATATAAGACACAAGTGACTGCAAATAAAAATATTTAATTTTAGCTTCATATACTATTATGTAAAGATAAGTTCAAATTGTTTTCCAATTTAGTAAGTAATACATACATAATTAATTTAAGTGGTAAGAAAAATCGAGATTTATTGGCAAAATTTAACAACTATGATGTTTGGTTTGGGGCTCAAATATATATTAAAATGCAGATTAGGGCTTCCCTGGTGGCGCAGTGGTTGAGAGTCCGCCTGCCGATGCAGGGGACACGGGTTCGTGCCCCGGTCCGGGAAGATCCCACATGCCGTGGAGCGGCTGGGCCCGTGAGCCATGGCCACTGAGCCTGCGCCTCCGGAGCCTGTGCTCCGTAACGGGAGAGGCCACAACAGTGAGAGGCCCACGTACCAAAAAAAAAAAAAAAATGCAGATTAAAATTTACTTTTGTTCCATCATCAAAAAAAAGAAAAAAGTGTTTTTATGACCTGATGTTTAGAATTCTTTAATTTTCTGCTTTAAAAAATATCAGTTGCTTTACTTTTATAATTTTCAGGTTTGTTTTGAAATGAAGAGGTAAGAAAAAGTTTCAGGCTTCTGTTTATAAGCTCTTCTCTGCAAGAAACATATTGTGGGCGTGTATCATTTTTATTCTAAATAAATAAAAAGGCAAAATGAATATAAGTTATCACAATATTTGCACTTCTTAAAATGCTTTTTGAAGTACCAGAAGCACCTTGATGTGCCCTGGAGAATTCTGACTTGACAAACATAATGCATGAATCCAGGGCCAGCTGCATGATGTGTGGGGCTCAGTGCAAAATGAAAATGTAGAGCCTCTTGTTCAAAAAGGCAGGAAAAAAGCTTCTCCTTTGCTCCCACAGTGTCTCTCCTGACGTGTCCTGGGGTTTTCATTTGCTTTTTGATGCTGCGCTTGCTTGGGCTCAGGCCTGGGGGAGAGCCTTAGGTCAGGGCAGACGCTCATGGCACCCAGGGCCCTATCCTGGGACTCGCACGTGGGACTCACACCAGATCCTGACTCTCCCCACAAGCGTGCGGGGCCCCCACTGGGAGTGGCGGGTGGCAGTGGCCACAGGGCAGGCTGAGGAGGGGGAGGCTGGGCAAGTCCACGCACCAGGGGTCAGGGGCTGGGTGGCTGAGAACCTGTCTCAGGAAGGTGAGGAGGGGCGGGGCTGGCCTGCAGGTCAGCCGAGGCTCCGAGCCCTGGTGGGCGTCCCACTGTCCCATAGGGGCTTCCCTTATAAAAGAAAATTCAAAGGTAAAATTGCCAAGACTATCAAGAGGGTGCTGGAGAGCATTAAACCCTAAGCTCTGAGCCCCCTTCCGGGTACGGAGCCCCACGCAACGGCCCTGGTCACACGCCCAGGAAGCCGGTCCTGTACAGATCTGAGAAATTTCACGTTAAGATGAAATTGCAGGACGATTACTAATTTTATGCCTTTCATTTATTACCTTGAGTTTCAACCTTACTGTTCCTTATGACTGCAGTCTTTAACCAGCGGTCAGGTCTTCAGGGGTGCACACTAAGTACGTCGGACTGTAACAGCACGAGCTTGATGAGCACATGGAGCCCACAGCACGGTCACCTGCCGGACTCCAGCCCACCAGCACCAGCGCCTACTCTACGCCCACCTGAGAAACAGAAAGGCTAAGTAATAATGAACTTACGGATTGATTATTTTGTGCTCAAAATGGAAACAGATGTTCCTCGCACCTTAAACGGTGTGAGTGGACCCTGAGGTGCCTCTGTGAGCCCGGCGGGGACCCACGCTGCTGAGGGGGGCGGTCCCGGCGGTCCCGGCGCGGCCCTGGGCTGCACTCGCAGTCCCGGTGCAAGCACTCAAAGCGCCCTCCCCTCACGCCCTCGACTCACTGCGGGCACTGTCCTCTCCTCTCTGATCTGGAGGAACCCAGTGCACTTCTCCAGAGAAAAACAGCATGTTTGAGGACCAGGAACCTCACCTGCCTGCTGCCCTGACCGCAGGAGCCCAAAGTGGGGAGAATAACCTGCCCACTCTTCCCTCGTGAAATCCAGAGGTGACGGAACATCCACAAACAGTGCAGCCCAAAGGAATGGCTGCTGCCCCGGGATCCAGGCCTGGGCCTAGGTGACAAACAGGCCAGGGAGGAAGAGGCTCACCCAAGAACAGTTATGTGCAGGCTGGCACAGGACCGGGTGGCCGGACAGAAGAAACCATCAACTGTGCGCCTCAGCTGCCCCGCGGGGCTGGGGCTCCTTGCACACCATGCTCAGAGGGCCCAGGGACCACTGAGACAGCTGACGTCTGGGAGGGCGGAGGACTCTGAGGACAGGGCGTTTGACCTCTCCAGGTCTCTGCAGAGTGGCTGGTAGGCGGAAGCAAAGCCGCAGGAGCTGCCTTCCACTCACTGGTGAAGAGATACCCAGAAATGGTAACGATGTCCCCAGTGTGCAAGAGCAGGACTTTCTTCTGTCCCAAGCTGTCTGAGCAACGGGGACATTAGCGGGTAGAACAAACAGCTCCACTTGACTCAGGATGTGGCATTTACCTGTGCACCAGGAAATATCACCGTGTCTTTCACGAAAGGGGACCCTTACCTCATTTGCTGTGTTGTGTGTTCCAACAATTCGAATGAAGGAGGCCGGCCGTCTTTCAAAAGTGACTGACTGCCAGGACCTGTGAGGAGAAGCACAAGCGTTGCCTGGTTAGACCACCCAGCTGACCCTGCTGACAGCGCGGGGCCAGCAGAGCCCAGTACGCAGACAGGGAGGGCCTCCTGCGCCGTAGCGGGGCGGGGACAGGGCTCCACCCACTGTGTGGAGAGGGGGCAGGAGCACACGGTGCTCCCCTACAATCTCATCAAAGAAGGCGCCCTGCCCTTCTGCGAAGGCGACGGGATTCTCCTAAAGCTCGACGTAAGCGTGAAGGGCAGACTGCGCGCACGTAGTGACAAGAGTGTGGCCAAACAGAGGAGTGACCAAGGCTGGTGGAGTTCATGAAGTGACAGGGCCACGACGGGGCTGCCCTCAGAGGGCTGTGGGCTGAATGGATGCGTCCAGGTGGGCGCAGTGACTTCGCTGGAGAGCCCTGGGAGGAGGAGGAGCTGAGGCAGGGCAAGGGGAGGACAAGGCTGGGCGGCACTCGCTGCACTGTGAGCCCCAGGCTCCTGTCTGAACCCCTCACCCCACCCCCTGCGAGTGGTGGCACCTGGGGAAGAAGAGGCAATTTCTCCACAGGCCTCCCTCCAGCCCTCCTTTTCCCACTTCCAAATATGTCCCCCAAACAGTTTATTCTCTGGACAAGCCAGTCTCCGGGTAGGCTCAAAAGCAGCCCCACTATTTTAAAAGCCACTCCTCAAGGATCAGCAGGGGCTGGGCCAGTTCATTTAAAGCCCCGCCGAGCGGGCCCCAAGCCACCCCTGAGAGGAGGCAATCTGCTCCCGGTTCACCGCCCAGTTCATCAGAACACACGGGGAGCTCAGCATCCACAGCTGCAAATGCCAGCAATACTTTCATAAAAAATGTGAGGAGTTCACAGTTGTTGCATCCCTCCTCTGTCCACACAGTGGAAGTGCCAGCTGCTGGGAAGCTGTTTCCTGTAATTGTCTAATTACCAAGTAATGCTACTAAAGAAAATACGTATTTGCGGTTTGTTTTTCCCCCTTTGCTTTCAGGTGTTCCATCTTCTCTCTCCCTGTGAGCTTCCCACTGAGATTGATTCACTGTTGCCTGGACACCAGGCCCCTTAAGGACATTAAAAAGTCGTTACCATCCTGTGTGCAAAGTCTGTGCCTCTGGAAGCATGTTTCTGGAACAGCATAAGAAAAATCACTCTCTTTGTAAAAAGGCTATTATTCATACATGAAGGTGATGCCATCTGACATCCCCAGGGCCTGCACTCCTGGCCCATTTTCTCAGTGTTTTGCTCCCAGACCCATGCAGCTCCCTTGGAAAGCCTGTGGGCCAGGGTGGTCCTATGAGGAAGGCCCTGTGGGGCTTCAACTCTGGGCCTGGCCTCGCTCCCACAGGCCTCGGGGTCATTTCTGAGCTAAGCAGGGTAACTGAGCACAGATCTGCATCCTTCCTCCGGCAGGTCAGGGGAAGCTGGGGTCCACGCTGCGAGGGCATCAGAGTCCCATCCCTGCTGCTAATGCAAGAGGCAGCACACACCAAAGCTGGTCCACCCTGCTTCTCAGACCACCCCTCCAGGAAAGGGAAACAGAACTAGGGCAAGTGACCTCAGACGGTGACAGCTATTAGGTTCAGCCAGTTTCACAAAAAGGACTGGGGTAGAGAAGGGGGCGGGAGTGGAGCAGACAGAGTAAAGACTTTTCTTCTTAGATTTCTAGTCCTATGCTAATCCAAAAAATCGTCTGGTGCTTCTGGACGTGAAGGTATAACTTGACTCTCGTAAGCACATGGTACTCGACAACATGCTCAGGGCTCTGAGAGTGCAGACAGGCCCCTAATCATTCCCTCTGTGGAAGACCCCTCCTCCCTCCGCAGTGTGGAGTAGAGGCCAAGGCCCTGAAGGAAGTGAGGGTTCGCTGTGAGTCATCCTGGGCAGAGCCGGGCCTGAACCCCGGTCTCCCTTTCCTCACCATGGCCCCCTTGGCTCCCATCTCCTGCCCCAGCCTCCGCGGCGGGCCTGGGCTGGCACCACCGGCCCCCACCTCTGCTGGGGGAAGCAGGGCTGGCAGGGCAGCAGCCTGAGAAGGAGGGAGCATTTGTGGAGTAATAAGATCAGAAGGCTTCAATTTAATACCAATCCTCCATTACCCTGCATTAATACCTAATCACATTAGAGTTCATTTTCACTAACACAGCCCGAGAGTTGAATAGATGATTTCATTTTCAGCAAACTGGATAACAACCCCAAGACCAAAATTCGAGTAGGAAGGGAAGCTGGTTAGGATGAGATAATGAGCATCTCTCCCTCCAAAATATCAGATTCCATTTCCCCTAAACTTTTTCAAAACAACTTTCAGTGCTGCCCAGTGGGGAAAGGATAAGGCGGCATCGGGACATTGTCACATCGGAGCCGCATTTGTAATCAGGGTGCAACCTTGAGGAGGGTTCACGCTTCACAGGGCCAGGACACCATCACCACCAATTAGTCTACACAAAAGCTCGACTGCCATTTTGATTGAGCTTACGGAGAGCTGTATAAATATTCCTACTCGCCCAGGACTCGGAATCTCTTTAGTAGGCAACACTCCCAGGAAGACAACAGAACAACAGGGGTGTAGCACCACTCAGTTCAGAGCCAAGACTGGGTGCCGGGAGGAAGTGTCCGAACAGGAACAATGGGTGTCAAAAAATATGTGCGGGTCTTTGCTCTGAGCACCTACCCCAAACACAGAAACCCACACGGGACTGAAGTCCCAACTCTGGCACTTGCCATCTCTCCAGCTGACAAATCATGCCCGCTTCCTAAGCTGTAGTTTCTTCATTTGTCCGATGCTGACAGAAATAATACCACTCCCTTAGTCACAAAAATGCATCTAGAATGAGGTCCTGATTATGTTAAACTGTAAATACCTATACACACACGCATTAAAAGAGGGATGTCTACAAGAATGTTTGCCAAAATGTTTGGATGGAAGAATTTCAAGAGACATTAATTGTACTTTTGTACTTTTCTGTATTGTTTGAGTTTGGTAGAATGTATATGAAAGCATTAGAAAAAAGTACCTATCTTGCCTTACCGCCCAAGGCTTTAACACAGATCGTGTGACATGAAGCAAGTGAAAATGCCAGCACTGTATCATTACGTAAAATATTTCCAGTTGAGAGGATCACTGGGGGACAGTCAAGACAGCAGGTTTTAATCATGGCCTTTCATGAACTAGAGGTAGGATGGCAAAGTGGTTGACAGCATGGGCTCTGGAGCCAGGCTCCTGGGTTTGAATTTTTACCAGCTCTGTGACCTTAGGCAAGCTGCTTAACCTTTCTGGGCTTTAGTCTCCTCTCTGTAAAATGAGGATAATAAAAATACCTATCTAAATTTTTGGTGTGTGAAGATTGAATACATTAACAAATGTAAAACACCTAGAACAGTGCTGGCATACACTAGCTCTAAGAAAAATAGCTGATATTTTTATTACTACTGTAATTACCAGCCAGCCATGTGAACCTGGACGAGACACACTGTCTCCCTGGGCCCCATCTGTGAGTCACTGAGTTTGATGGTGTATGATTTAGTGACTACTCCAGAGGTTCCCACCACCCTCCCATCAGCACCCATTTCCTGGAGGCAGACAAGGTAGCTGGGCTTTGAAGGAATTAAACAAGCATTTGTTGAATACATTCTTGAGGCTGGTACCTGCTGGGTGTTATGGGAAACATGCAAGATGTAGTGCTTGCCCTAAAGAAGCTTAGGATCTCTCTGGGGACATCAGCTATCCTTCCATGAACTAGTCAGAGAACAATGCGAACAGTACTGTGGTCCCAACTCATAAGCTGGTAGTGTTCCAAAACTTCCCTGGTAATTGGCTATTTGAAGCTTGGAAGCAATTTTTCCAGAGAAATAAAGCTATACATTTCGATTGAGTTACCCGGCCCACCCATAAAACTCAATTTAACCCATAATGAGGCTGAAATACTATGCATATGAAGTTTAAAAATGGAAGGAAAAAATGTTGTTGTTGCCATAGTAGTAATTAAACAAGCCAGAAAAACAAGTGATTTAAAACAATCTCTCTAAAGCTACTGCTTGAGGAATGAGGATTAAATACTGTAATGCATATAAAATCCTAGGGCTGCAGCTGAAATATGGTAGGTGGTCTGTTAATAAGGAGAGTGAAAAAGTGGGCCAAGAACTGTCCTCTGAAAAGCCTATTTGGCCTGCAGACCACCATGTGGTTTACAGAGTGCTTCACAATCGCTGTGAACATGCTACTCGTGAAAACATACATGCTTGTAAAATGTTTTTTTTTTTACTATTCTGGAAGGAGATATGCTGAATTCATGATAGTGGTTGTCTCTCAGGAGAGGGTGAGGACTGGGGTTTGCTGATAGGGAACAAAGGATACTTCAACACCAACTGGAATGTTTTATTTCTTTGATTAAAATAAAAAGACAAAGTGTATGTGAAAAATATTAACTACAGTCAATTCTGGGGATGAGTATGTGAGTTAATATTATAATACTTTTCATTCTTTTCTGCATTTTAAACAGTTCTTAAAATAAATAAAAAGAAAGAAAGCGAAGAAAGGGATTAAAATGGTGTCTGTGTTTATGTCAGGGGAAAGGTGGAGTCAGTCCCTCGGTGGGGCTGGGGGTTTGCCGGGGGGCGCCAGGTCCCAGGACAGCGGAGTCTTTGTCCGAAGCAAGCAGAGGACAGGAGAGCTGCCTGGTTGGGGAGGAGGGTGCGGCTGCCCTCTGGGAGGGCAGGGCTTGTGAGAGTGGCTCTGGGTGATGAGAGCACCACACAGGCCTTCAGGGCTTGGCTGAGAAGGGCTTCCCGTCCTAAGCCTCATCCTGCCTTCTCTGGGGATCCTGCAGATCCTATGGCAAGGGTGCCTGGTCTTTTCAGCTCTGAAAAATTATGTGACTTTGCTGCCTACGCTATAAAGGGAAAGCAAATGTCAGACTTTTTCTGCAGCACACGTGGTGGACACCAGGGAGATGGCCAGGAGTGTCCGGCCAGGGCCAGACTGGCAGTTAAACATAGCAAATTGAACACATGGGTTAAGCTTTGCTCCCTCCACTAAAAGGGCAGTAAGAAAATTTAATGTATGTTTCATATCAAATATATGTGTTACAATACATACACACAAACACAAAACAAGCACAAAGGAAGCATGAGGAGATGTCACCATCTTTCTCTGCCAGCACCTCAGAGAGAAACACACAGGAAGCAAGCGAATTCACACTGCAGATCCTTGAGCCACCATCTACTTTTGAAGGTGGGGAGCAGGCAGGCAGGGGGCTGGCTGAAAACAGGTAAAAGGAGGAGGTGGACTCCTCACCCCCCTTCTCCTTCTTCCTGCACAGCGGGGATGAGCCCTTTTCCACCTCAGCAGAGACAGGGATTTCACTCTGGAGTCTTTGAACAGAGAGGGTCTAGACTCTGGGACACCATGCACAGCAGAGGGTGGGACCCTGCAGGGGTTGAGAGCGAGGAATACACAGAAGTGAATATCCCAGATGGCAAGACTTCCAGCCCCCTTCCCTCCCTCGGCTTTCAGGCCACCGTGATCCAGGCTTAACCCCCAGGCAGGGGACTGGAGGATCCCTCTGAGACTCGGACCAGCCCAAGAGGAAAGACATAGAGATACTGATGTACCTTCCTCCTCTCTGTCCCTCCATTCTTCCTTCTGTAAATATTTATCAAGTGCTTAATGAAGAAGGCCCTATTTAAGACTCTGCCCTCAAGTAGCTTACCTTCTAGTGGGAGAGAGAGACAAATAAATGAAACAAATGTATCAGAGTTAAAGAAGGGCTATGGAGAAAAATAAAGCAATGTAAGTAAACTGAGAGGGTCACGCCTCTTTAGATAAGGTATTTAAGGAAGTTCTCCGGTAAAGTAACAACTGAGCTAAGACCTACACAATGGAAGAAATGGCCATGCAGATCTGAAGAGCATTTCCATGAGAAGGAACTGAAGGTGGCCAGTGTGCTGGATCTGAATGAGTAGGCAGGAGTCTCCCAATGAAACGCCTAAACCCTGTCTGATAACTTTGAATGAAGTCCACAAACCCGCCCACACTCAAAAAGCTTTTTGCCTGCTTTCTCAGTGCCTAACGCTTAATGGTAAACAACCAGTCAAAGATCACCAAAGACTCTAACATGAAAGATAGAGACCAAACGCAAATAGAAAAGAAAAATATCTCAAAGGATATAGATATAGTTCAGTAAGCAGAAAAAAACTTCAGGGAAACTTATATTACCACCAGAAAGATAAAAGAAAACAGTATCACACCCTTGAAATAAGAATAAAATACGTGAAAAGGAAATATTTGGAGAACAAAAAAGCGCTCTTGTAAATTAAAACTAAGGGGCTTCCCTGGTGGTGCAGTGGTTAAGAATCCGCCTGCCAATGCAGGGGACATGCGTTCGAGCCCTGGTCCAGGAAGATCCCACATGCCGTGGAGCAACTAAGCCCGTGCACCACAACTACTGAGACTGCGCTCTAGAGCCCATGAGCCACAACTACTGAAGCCCGCGCACCTAGAGCCTGTGCACCGCAACAAAGCGTAGCCCCTGCTCGCTGCAACTAGAGAAAGCCCGCGCACAGCAACGAAGACCCAACGCAGCCAAAAATAAATAAATTTATATTAAAAAAACTATGAATTGAAATAAGTAATTCAACAATATAGTTAGAAGCTTAAGTTGAGGAAATTTCCTAGAAGGTCAAACAAAATGACAAAGATAGAAAATAAAAGAAAAAGGATAAGAGAATGAGAAGATCAAACCAAGAGGTCCACTATCCAATTAGCAGATGTCCCAGAAAAAAAGACGACAAAAGACATGAGCTATAAAATGTAAAAGTAACACAAAAAATTTTCCCAGATATGAAGGACATAAGTTTCTAAGTTAGAGGCCACTGAGTGGCCACCACAATGAACAAGAAAGCAAAGCATATTATTGAGAAACTTTAGAAGATCTAAATGCTTCTGGAGGGGAAGACAGAAGGTCAGCACAAAGATGTGGGAACCAGAATCACGAGATTTTTTCAAAAGCTTTAGCTTAGATGTGCTCTGAGCACGGGAACAAGGCAGTAGCATTGTTTGAACAGCAAGAGAACAGAAACAACCTAAATGCTCATCACTTGGGACTGGTTAAGTAAATTATGGTACATCTCTATCCCTACCATGAAAGACTGCGCAGCTGGAGAGACAGGGAGGGAGAATTTCTAGAGATATCCAAGGTGTAGAAAAAGTTGTATTAAAAAATGGGGAAAATACACACATTTTTATATGTTTACACATTAACTATCATCTCTGGAGGAAGGGGTGGGTGGGAAGGAGACATTTCACTGTCTATAGTTTTACATTTTTAAACCATATTAAATATACTTTCTTTGAATGTGTTGTCTTTTCAAAATAGTTTTTAAAATTTTAAAGAGAATAAAGTAAAGCAGTTGCCTCTGGAGAGCGGGGTCTGGGGTGAAAAAGGGTGAAGCAGGGGGTTGTTGCATTTTTGTTATAAGCCTTGTGCTCCTACTTGACTTTGAAAGCTGAACATGTCTTTGATAAAAATTTAAAAGTTCAAAAGTTAAAAAACAAAACAAAACAAAAAACACAGCCAAGAAAGGGAGAGAAGCCTGTGGTGACAAGGAATGGCAAGGATACGTGGGGAGCGTTTTATTTACAACCTTTGGGTGCAGGGCTAGAAGGCAAACGTGAACCTGCAGAAAAGATTCTCGAAAAGGGAGGAAATATTAAAGGCTGTCTGCTGTCAACTGAGCGTATGCAGTGGCGGTGGCGCCTACTCCCAGCCGTGTGGCACCGAGCAGGGCCGGGTGCTGAAGGTCTGAGTGAGCCTCCAGGCCTGCCTGGCCTGAAGACCCTCTGACAGATCTTTATGGACTCACCTCTCGCGCTGGCCCCCCAGCTGCCTGCCGTCCCTCTGTCCCTCTGAGCACGCTGTTCTTCGTCTGCCTTGCTGCTGCCATGGGCCAAGAACCACACTCATCTCTTTAATCACATCTGAAGACGCTCCGTGGACCGGGCGTGTGAGGGAGAGTGCGCCTTCCATGATGTGGTGAGGTGGGAACCCTCGCATTGTGACAGCCTTAAAACTGGGCCCTGCACGCACTCCCGCTGGCTCCCAGCCTAGCACGTCCTGCAACCCGCTCACTTGCTCAGTTCTCTGGTGCCCGGCTACACTGAAGCCTTCCTTGGTGCAGGCCTCAGCGACCAATCTGGCACCTGGGAGTTAATTCTTTTGTCTAGCAGGATGCTTAACTGGATTTTATAGCCAACTCACTGCCCCGACTTACAGGGAATTCTGGGCTCGTGACATTCACTCTGTCTGTCCCTCCATTCAACAGCTATTTATTGAGAGCCTTCTATGTGCCAGGCTTAGGAAAAACGGTGCCAAGTTTGTCTAACCTGATTGCAGCCCTGAGGTGGCAGGGAAACAGCTTGTCAGGAGCCACTGGGATTAGTGATCATTTAGTCACATGTTGATCAGCCGAATGCTTACTGAGATCAAAGGTCACGCAAGGAAGGCTCACAGACATACTTTGCTGGTTTACTGAGTATTTTTTAAAAACATAAGTTAGCTACCACTTACAAATTAGAAGATTTCACATAAAAATACAAATTTCTGGTTTCTCTTGAAAACGAGATGATCTGGCATCCTCGGGTTGTCTTGAGAGAACACTGGCTAGTTCCGAAGTAAAGGTGATGGACTCAGCTCCTCCAGCCTGTGGCGTCTCCCTCATGCCCAGGAGCCCGCCCTAGCCTGTCACGTACATCACCCACCTGGCCCAGGAGGTGGCCAGGTTTCTACCCCAGGCTTAGACAGCTCAGGCAGTGTTAAACGGAGGGAATTAAATTTCTAACTCTTACATAGGAATCCCAGAAAACTCAACACTTTGGGGATCTAGCAACAGAACTGATAAACAAATTATGTTTCAGTTAAAAAAAAAAAAATCTATCTATCGTCTTCCACTGATCTCTCCTTTGCCTCGAGACAGGCAGAACTGGGGTTCATGGAAAAATGCTGCAGCTGACAGTCCCCAGCAGCTGCTGCCTGCTTCCTGTGACTAGCTTAATGGAAGCTGGGTCCTAGCTGGACCAGCGGGTTCTCAACCCTGGTTGCACATCAGAGTAACCTATGGAGCTTCTCAACCTTCCACCTCCCAGGCCACACCCCAGACCAGTTAAAACTCAGACTCTCCGGGGGTGGGCCCTGCCTGAGTCTCATCTGAACTCCTCAGGTCATGGTCAGTTTTCAGCCTTGGTGGGGCCCCTCCTCAGGCTGGGGTGGCTGGTGGGGAGCAGTTTGCTAGGATGACGCATGTCATCTTCTGTCCTAATTATAGTCCAGATCAGCCTTCCCCTAGCTTCCTCCCGCCCCTGGGATTTCTGGACCTAGGGGGTGCTTTTTACACTTTCTGACCAAGAGGGATTTCAGGCCTCTCTGGTGAATGCACTTGCATTTACTGCTCCAACCTGAGCCAGTCTTGGCTTTACCCTCCCTGCTCATAGACTAATTTTCCCTTTTAGAGAAGTTTCCTTTCCAAAAGAAGGTCGGGACCCTCCTGCCAGCCCCTCCTAAGAGTTGAGCTGAACGCTTCTAACTCTGTGGCACCTACAGAAAGGTATGTGTCCTGGGACCTCTGTGGAGTGGTTGAACGAGAGTTCGGGGGAGACAGATGAGAGGGGGCTGTTTCCATACTCCACATTTTTGCTCATCCCCCCATCCCCAAGCTCCAATTCCCACTCTCTGCCATAGAGCTCTCCCTGATTCCCCTAAGGGGATGCAGTAATTGATGATTAGCATTCCAAAGCTTGGCTTACATCCTGCTAGCCCGTCATATTTAATTACATTTTAACTATATTCGTCTTCGATAATAGCACGAACATAATTTAGATAATTATCTCTCTCTCTCTTATTCTCTGACTCTGTCTGTCTCACTTAGAGCTCCTGCAACAAAAATCGCTTTCTCGGCTCAAACACATAAACAGACTCTGGGGCCAAGTGCTTTTCTCTCTCTCAGGGCAGCTGTTCTAGAAACACAATGGTTTTGAGTATCATGCAGAAAAAAAGAAAATTCATGTTTCCTTCTGCCTCTGTATTCATGTTTGTACACAGCTGGTGCTGGGAGTTGCTGTGTGTTTGTATGCATGTGCGCGCACACACACACACACACACACACACACACACACACACACCCCCCACACACACCTGCATCTGGGCAAGAACTTTTGTGTGGTGTAGAAACCGGGGAGGCCTTGACAATCCAATTAGTGTCTATAAAACACCCTCTTGGTCTGGCATTTCTTTCTTACAAGGTTTAATGGTTTCCCTCACAAATTTAAACTCTGTGGAAACTTTTAAATGTCTGGTAAGTCTTTTGAAGAGATGCATTCTTTCTAATAGCGTTTCTGTCACACTTGGATCTTATAATTAATGACTCTTACCCTTGCCTATTACCTGCCTTCTCCAGGAGATGGTCAGGAGGAGAGAGAAAGCTGGGGCTCTTCCAAGGGAACTGTGTGTGTGTCTTACCACAGAGTCAGGAGTCCCTACAGACCCTCCCAAACAGCAGCTGGGTCACCTGCCATCCAAGTTCCTGGCCTAACAGCACCCCTCCTCTTCCCCCTCAGCGCAAAGGGTATTCTTCAGCAGCCTTTGGTCACTGGTTTTTCTGATGAAGCTGACCAATACAGCTGAGCTTTTTAGGTACAAAGATTTTATGCTACAAAGTTCACACCTCTAAGTAAATTTATGAACATATAAAGGGAATAAGAAATAGGTTCAGAAATAGCTACTACCCAAGATGACCTTGCTCAAAATGTAGAGATCTAGAGCCTGAAAGAATTTCAACAAACCAATTCACAAGACACAGTGTGGAGATTGGGAGGTCCTCACCCACAAATTCTCCACATTCTGTCCATTTCTTTGGAGTCCTAGAAGGCTCCAAAAATAAGGATTTTGTATAAAAAAATTCACTTTGGCTCAGCTTTGTCTGATATTGAAGGATTATCCATCATCTTCTTCAGACAAAACTCATTACTCATATGGTTCTAGGTCCACATCACAAACAAAAATCTTTTTCTTCCTCTGAAGAACCACCAAGTTGTCCCTGCACTGGGGGGACTGACAGGAAGAGGCTGAACAGGGCTGTGTTTGTGAGTGAACAAGGGGACTCTTGCTGCCACTTGCGAGAGGCCCAAAGTCCTCACTGTCCCTGGAAATAAACACTCAGACCAGACTTCAGGAGCCAGGCAGTGTCTAGGCCAACCTTTTGCCATCCTTGGGCTGAGTCTACCAACCGCCCCTCTGGGGTGACATGGTCCCACTAGTGGCTGACGAGCAGACGGGAGATCAGCAAGCTGCCCATTCTGGCCACTGAGTAGTAACTCTCGGCACACAGGCGAATGAGAAGCCAGTCAACGTGGTAACCAGGAGAGGTTGTGGAGTGCTGTCCTTGGTGGTGGTAAAGAGGTGCACAGATGTGGCCCTCCCTTGGAGGTGAGGAGAGCAGAAGAGCAAGGGCTCTTCATGCAGCTGAGGTTTCACGTGTTGTGACGTTCCTTTCCGTAACAGACTGGGCCAAGCTGAGCCAGGCCTCTGGTGGGGCTCAGGGGGCTTGAGAAGGGGTGAGGGAGGACTCGCCTCTCTTCCCTCGTGGCCCTGAACAGGCTTCAAATAACTTGATTTGCTCCACGTTGTTCGTTAGGGATTTTCCTTCATTTGATCTCTCAGTGTCCGGCTCAGGCGCTTGGAAATTTTGCTGAAATTTTCATGGAATACAATCACCACCTGGGTCTACGTCTCCACGGAAAGGATGGAGGAGCTGGTGGCTCAGCCGCACTTTCTGCCAGCAGATAGCTCTGGGAGCTGGCGGGGAGGGCAGATTCGGCTGGATTTCCCCGGCAAGCACAAGGCTCAACGGAAGTGTTGACTCAATGACGTGAGTGGCTCTCGCTCCGAGAGGCTTGCTTCCTCCAGGGCAGCGCCGCCTCCACATCTCCCCCAGAACCCTCCCTCCCTGACGTGCGCGCTGGAAACGTGAGGACCAGGCGTGGGCAGGAGCCAATTCTCAAATGTTAAGAATTTGGCAATTTCATTTCCTAGTGTTTTAAATACTGAAAGGACTTAGAACACAATGAGGACTAAATGCCCCCTGAATTTCAGGTTTAATAAAAACGGCTGCTTTTATGGAAATCCATGCCAAAAGCCTGTGCAGAACAAAGCCCAGCCCTGACCTCAGCAGCCCACAACAGTACACACGGCTAAGCCAGCCAGCGGCCTCCAGAAGGACCACCAGGCATTCTCTGAATCAAACCTGACCAATTTCATACCTAAAAATTACAGTAAGCCCCTGCAGGAAGTCCAGATCTGATGACATGCTAAATTTGTTCAGCACCTCACACCGGGGAGATATTCAGTAAAAACTTAAAAATAGACTCTCCCTCTCCAGCCATTAAGGGCCTGATATTTGCAACTGAACAGGTACGATATTGGGGGCACTGGGGAGAGCTTTAAAAACCTCCAGCATACAAAAAAAATGTTTCTTTATGATGAAAACTATCGCTCTTAGCACGGAGGCGCCCAAGATTAGCCTAGAGCCATTTAATGCACTGAAATCTCTGTGAGTTCTGTAATGAAGAGATGACAGGTGTTCGTGGCAGGCCCCATAAAGGCCTTTTCTGGAATTTGCATAGGCTGCCACAGTCAACACAATTAAAGCAAGACAGTGAATGACCCGCAAGCAGATGTAAGGCAGTACGTGCATGTGACAGCCTTTCTTCTGGGACATTTTCTGATGGTAAAAAAGTTGAATTAAAAAAAAAAATCACCTCTTCCTCTTTTCCAGCACTTTCTTGATTAAAAAATCACCGCCACCTTCACCTGTTGGTGACTTTCTGGATCCAGGCTTTGTTGTCCTAGACCTCTCTTAAGACTTAGAAGAGGCACATGTTCTCTTGCAGGCCCCTTGCTCTCCAGGGCTGGTTCCAAGTCATTCTCTGACCCCTTCCCGGATTCTTGCTGTACGCTGGCCTAGACCCAGGCAAGAATGAACTTCCTCCGCGACCTTGCTCTGCCCCTCTCAGCACCTTCAGCCAGGCCTCCGGCAGGGATCATACTGGTGCCTAGAAAGAGGCAGCTGCTGGCTCCCGTGAACTCACAAAGCATGGTGGACAAGGAGACAGGACAGGAGATGACCGGGGCATGTGCTAAACACATAAATTGAATAATTTAGATAATTTATGACACAACAGTCAGATGCCAAGCCAGGTAGGAGGATTCAGCTGGGCAAGGAGAGAGGCTGGAGGTATGGCAGGCCAGGGGTTATCTTCAGATCCTTTCAATTAGGCACAGGAACAAAATCAGGGAGAAAGAAGCTGCACGGGAGGCACCTAGCTCTTTGTGACGAATCCTGACTCCCCTCGAGCCAGCAACCTCAGAGATTCCCTCCTCATATTTTTTGTTTTAAATAAATTTTATTTATTTATTTATTTATTTACGGCTGCATTGGGTCTTAGTTGCTGAGCACAGGCTTTCTCTAGTTGTGGCGAGCAGGGGCTACTCTTCGTTGCGGTGCGCGGGCTTCTCATTGCAGTGGCTTCTCTTGCTGTGGAGCATAGGCTCTAGCTGCGTGGGCTTCAGTAGTTGTGGCTTGCAGGCTCAGAAGTCGTGGCTCACGGGCTCTAGAGTGCAGGCTCGGTAGTTGTGGCACACGGGCTTACTTGCTCTGCGGCATGTGGGATCTTCCCGGACCAGGGTTCGAACCTGTGTCCCCTGCATTGGCAGGCGGATTCTTAACCACTGTGCCACCAGGGAAGCCCCCTCCCCATACTTTCTGAACCTAGGCTGTGTGTGTGTGTGTGTGTGTGTGTGTGTGTGTGTGTGTGTGTGTGTGTGTGCATGCTTAAGATCTGATGCAGTGTTTTTCTTAACATCTGCTTTGAATTCTGTTCATGCCCTCAAGGCTAAGACATCAAACAATGACTTCTTTACTACTTCACAGTAAACAAGCAACCATGAGACACAAAAATATGGCTTCCTTTCAGGTTGTGTTTCAATCTACCCCTAGTTATTCCCTGTGCTAGTCTCCTGCCCTGAGGGTTTTGCAGAGTTGAAGGCAGATGCCAGGAAGTCAAACTGCATTCAACGAGATTAAAAGTTACCCTTGGCACGTGGAAATCTCCTGCCATAAAATACTGTAAGACCATTGCTGAAGCTAAATCAGCTTATTTTTCTGTATTATTTCTTGGGGAGGAAGGCTGCGGGGTGAAGGTGATGGGTGAGAAAACTAACCAGTAACTCTTTCTGATTCCATTGTCAGGCTTTAAAATCAGATAGATCAGCTATTAATCTCAGAAAGCCGGCAGTGAATGTGTGTAATAAATTTGTCATCATTTTATGTATCAACTCTTGGTCATGAGGGCTTACTGTCTGGCAGTTCACCTTTTCCATGATATTTTCTATCCCTTGTATTTTGGAGCGGCTTAGAAAGAATATTATTTGTGTTCCTGGAGATTGGAACATAAAAAGCCCTCTGAGTGATGGAGATGTACAGGCAGGCTTCATGTCTGCCCCTGGGCTTGCTAGGCAAACAGTTTAGTGATGCTCAAGTGAACAGCACCCAGGGACAGGAATCACTCATCCAGGCCCAGGAGCACACTCATCCCCCCAACAGCTGCTAACGAAGGCCCTGTTAGTGCTGGATGACGTCGCACACGCCCATTGGCTTTCTGTCAAAGACTATCGAATAGAGCTGTTGGTAATCACAGCTGGCAAGTGGTTTAGTCAATATTTTTGAAAAGTTCAGCCAAGTGTGTGAAAACACAAAGTGGATTTTCCTAAAGTTACTAGATGATTTTTGCTCATCTCCCTGCTTTGTTACGGCTCTGCCCCCATCAGGATCTCACTGGTGTCCTGCTGAGCAGTCCTGAAGGGCTGTGGGGTGTGAGATGCTGAAATGGATGAAATTTCAGCTGTTTGGCCATTCAGCTGTTTTTTTTTTTTTTCCATCAAGTCAGCAGAACTTTAGATCTGAAAAACTGTACTGAGAAGCCTTTAAACTAGAGATTAACAACAACCAGAAACCCTCCTAATACCACTGCCACTAATAACAATTCCAACCCTTGCCTAGATACTGATCTGAGGAGAAGACCCCTCAGTATCAATTTTAAGTCTTTGGGAAGGATATCTATATTTTCACCCTTCACTCCTTGAAGGACCATTGCTCTAGTCTATAACTGAAGATGACAAATGTCCTTTTGGAACCATTTCTTCTGTATGTGACAAAGCAACAAGAGAGGGACCCATACTAAATTAAGACTACAACTGTGACACCGCACCACCTGTGGACTCAGTGCACGTGATGGGTGATAGCTGTACCTCTGGGAGATCCAGCTTCGCTTTTGTGATTTTCTTATCTTCAATTTCATAACCTCTGTTGGAAAGATCATGACTCCCAACTTTGAGTCAAACTGTCCTGTTAGCAAGGGGATCTGGGACCCAGAAGACTGGCACAGGCTCTGTAGAATGCTTCTGAGAGCCCCTGGTTGGGACCCCTTTTCATAGCAAGTGAGTCTGGTTAGATGCACTAGTGTGCATTCCACAGAAATGCAGGATTTGGGAAACATAGGTTCCCTCTGAAGATCTAGATGTTGGGACTCCCAAGTCTAGGTCCACATGTATAGTAGTTGGTTTATGTGCCATATTCCTAAACTCTATTATTTCCCTCCAGCACAGGAGTGCTTAGCAGCTGGCAAATTCTGAAGAATTTGCCACGGCAGTGAAATTCTCACTGGTCCTCATAACAGAACCAGTACACAGTGACCTGTGCTGTAGCTGTCACTAGCACCTTCACAGTCAGTGAAGAATAGAGCAACTACCTTCTGGAGAGAACAAAGGTGATGCTCTAGTCCATAAGAGGTGCATCCATAGTGATTCTGATGTGCTATCCCGGGGTCTCCAACCTGAGCTCCTCAGCATTGCCTGGAGGGTGTGCTGGCACAGACCGCTGGCACCCACCCCCCAAGTTTCTGATTCAGTAGGTCTGGGGTGAGGCCTGAGAATCTTCATTTCTAACACATTCCCAGGTGATGCTTACAGCCTGGGCACCACACTTTGAGACCCACTGTTCTACTCTATAACAAAGAGGATGAGCTTATGTTCCACCAGGTAGGAAGCAGCAAGTTGGAAAAGTCTAGGGAGGTTTTAGAATAAGGGAACCAGGAAGACTTAGGAAGATAATTTTAGTGGCAGTGAGGATGGGGGATTGAAATGGAGGTGATACTGTGGGCAGGAAGGTTCCAAATTCAGCTCTCAAAAGTACTCCATAGATACCCTGGTTAGGTGGAGAGGTCTGCTGGCCAGGGATTACCTATGGGAGAGGAGCTGGGGTGAAGCAGGAACTCCACCAGACAGGAGCCACAGTGTCAGGGTCTGCGTCCGGATTCTGCCACTCACTAGCTGTATGGCCTTGAGTGAATCACTTGCTCTCTGGAGTCTTTGCTGTAACACCTGGAGAACACCTATCCTGCAGGTAGTCAGGAAAGTTAAACGAGGCAGAGGCTGGAAGAACACTCTATAAACTGTCACTGTAAGTGTCAGATATCCTCTGCTGCCACTAGCTGTGTCCATGACCGATTTCCTGCCTGCTGCAGCAGCCCCCTGACCCTCCCTTACCTGTGGACTCTACCCAGGCCCTGGCCCAATCTTATCCCCAGTGAGCGGGAACACAGGAAGTCACTCAGTTGTTAGGTGAGCCCTGCCATGGGTCCTGCTCTCCTGTATCTGGATCCTAGAAGCCGGCTCTCACTTCATTCCTGGTCATTCAAAACCATGTCATACCCCTGGTTCCAGAAATTATTCTATACTCAAGTCTATGCCTACCCCCTCCAGGGTCAGCAAACTTTTACTGTAAAGGGGCAGATAGTAAATATTTTAGACCACACAGCTCCCTGTCACATATTCTTCTTTATTCTTTACAACCCTTTTAAAATGTAAAAACTGTTCTTAACTTAGCGGCCATATAAAAACAGGCTATGGGCTGAATTAGGCCCCAAATGCTGCTCTATCCAAACCTTTCACTCCCTAAAGTCCTACAGTCGTGCTCTAACCTTTCCAGCCCTCCTAGGGCCACAGTCTGTATCTGAACCCCAGTTTCCAAGGCTGGGTCCTTGCTGCCACTTGCCTGGGACACTCCCTAAGCTGTGCTATTTGCCTTTGGTCTAGAACAACCCCCTGGACCTGCTGACTTCCCTGAGGATTGCTTATCCTGACTTTCACCCCCTCTTATTACAGAGACCCTCCCAAATATTCTGTTCCATCGAAGTATGTTGGGCCCATGTCCACGTCTGGAAGTTCCTGGTCTAAATTGTCTACCACCAGTGGCCTGGGCTCAAACCCTTAGATTGAGTGTGACCACGGACAGAAGCTCACAAAAAGGACAGCCACGCTGAAGCTATGCCTGGGCAACTTTATAAAGGAAACACTCGCTGTGATCTTGACATCATCTTGACTTAATTTTTTCTTTTATAAATTTATTTATTTTATTTATTTATTTTTGGCTGCATTGGGTCTTTGTTGCTGCACGCAGTCTTTCTCTAGTTGCGGCGAGTGGGGGCTACTCTTCGTTGTGGTGCACGGGCTTCTCATTGTGGTGGCTTCTCTTGTTGGCGGAGCACGGGCTCTAGGCGCGCAGGCTTCAGTAGTTGTGGCACGAGGGCTCAGTGGTTGTGGCTCGTGGGCTCTAGAGTGCAGGCTCAGTAGTTGTGGCGCGCAGGCTTAGTTGCCCTGCGGCACGTGGGATCTTCCCGGACCAGAGCTTGAACCCGTGTCCCCTGCATTGGCAGGCGATTCCTAACCACTGTGCCACCAGGGAACTTCCTTGACTTAATTTTTAATTCTCAAATCCCAATTATCAATAGACTGTATATTTCTTAGACACAAACTTTTAAAAAAAAATTGTACTTATTTATTTATTTATTTTTGGCTCTGTTGGGTTTTCATTGCTGTGTGTGGGCTTTCTCTAGTTGCGGCGAGTGGGGGCTACTCTTCCCTGAGGTGTGCGGGCCCCTCACTGCGGTGGCCTCCACTGTTGTGGAGCACGGGTTCTAGGCATGCGGGCTTCAGCAGTCGCGGCATGCAGGCTTCAGCAGTTGTGGTTCGCGGGCTCTAGAGCGCAGACTCAGTAGTTGTGGCGCACAGGCCTAGTTGCTCTGCAGCACGTGGGATCCTCCTGGACCAGGGCTCGAACCCGTGTCCCCTGCATTGGCAGGCGGATTCTCAACCACTGCGCCACCAGGGAAGCCCGACACAAACATTTAATGAGTAGGTACATATGACATTTAATTTCTATGTATATGAAATGTAATTTCTAGTTCGATACAGCATTTTATCTAATTGGGGAAAAACAATCCACTTGTTGAGTCTGGCTTTCTAGAGAGACCCTCCTCTCTCATAGGGTTTTTTGTGAGTGCCCACCCAGACTGTGACCAAGTTTGGTGATACCGACAGCTACTGTTGACTACCTCGCTCTTTGTGTAGGTCTAGTAAAAAGCAACACACATCCAAGTGCTGTTCAGTCTGTTCCTTCAGAAGGAAAATGAGTCCATTACTTTATTACGTTCTCTTCCTTAGACTAAATGTTCTCTCCTTACTAAATTAGCCACCTAAGTCCACCTTCTCAAAGTTCATCTTTCTGATTAATTCTCTGACTTGAAATTGTTCCAATTTTGTCAGACCAACTAGGAGTCTGTCATGCATCTCACATGCGACCTGACTGTGGAGCAACACAACCACAAAGTTGTGTTATTTACTGAGAATAACACAGGCCAGGAGGTCTTGAGATGGGTGAGCGTTCCTACTGGAAAATTAACTCAGCAGTCACACAAGATGAAGAAGCAGATAATGTTGGCCGTTTTTGCCATATGAGCCACCATTATACATTTGTTATTACCTTTCCACAAACATGATAACCTAAAATACATACACAAATACAAATAATCCCCAAACTGAGGAAGGCATTCAGTTATCCCTGTCATCTCAGAGACGCTCTCCAAAGAGCTGACAATTAGACCCTCTTTGGCTAATTTATTTTTAATATGGCATATCAATGGTATTTGATACAGTAATATGGTATGTCAGATACACGAGTTATCATGGCCCTCTGTGCTTGAAATACTGACGTCAACAACTGTGGTCGTGAATTTGTTAAACATCTAGATGAAGGAAAGGCGGTCTGTGTTGAAGGCTGCAGTGTCTGGCTCTCTGGGCCAGGTGCACGGACGGGTGGTCTAAGTATCCTAGTGGGTACTTTGCTTGCTCCTAGATAATTCCACACCTGCAGCATTCATGTTCTCTGCGAGGGAGGGTTTGGGGTAAATTGGAGAAAAACTGAATTTGATGGAAAGCTGAGGATGAAACCCCCGAATGTCCCCCACTGGCACCATCCGTGGATGTTAGCCGTTGGTTGGTGAAGGAACCCGTTTACACTGTCATTTATGTGGGAACCTTGCCTCTGGGCAGCTGGGGAGAGACACTTTCGCCAGACGCCCTGTTTTCAAGAGACACCAGTTTTATGTTTGGTGGAAAATGTTAACAGTGAGCCTGCAATGCAACTGCTTATAAAAAAGCAGAAAAGAAAAAAAATAAAGTGGCCCCACCTTGCTTGGCACTGTGGTTCTGGGAGACTGAGCTTTCCAGCCCCACTGAAGAGCAAGCTGTGTTCGGCGTCAAGCTGAGGAGAAAGATCCTTTGAATGGGAGCATACTCTTGGCTTTCTTTGAATAAGCTACTTTGGCAGTGAGAAAAGCTCCTTACCACCCAGAAGTAGCTTGTACTTGAAATACTGCTAAGAAAGGGGTGGAACACCATCAGCGTTCTCACTGGGACCTGAAGCTATCCTTCTGCACGGTTTGACAATATACACTTGTACTGGCCAACAAGGGACGCTTTACTCAACTCTCATAAAGTTTTACAGTGTATGATTCATTTCAGAAATGAGACTTGATAATGCAGATTTATCACAATGAGAAGCCTGCCTTTAAAATGTGATTTAATGATGCCTATACTTATTCACTGACATCTTTATAAAACTGTTAGTGTGGAAATATATTTGTCTTTTCGACAAATAATTCTTCCTTTTACAAGTGTCGTGCAATACAAGGGCCATACATTAAAGATGCAGTGGAAAGGGTAGCCGTGGTCTAATTATGCCAAGGCAGCCTTGCATGGAGCACTATTGCTGTCTTCTTCAGATTCTGGGGACACCACCAGGCACAGCAAACATCTCCTCCTTCCCTGCAACCCCTACCCATGCGTGAGTCCCCAGCTCAGGGTTGCTACTGTAACCAGGGGGAGAGGAAGGCTCCCCAAGGTCACACAGATGCAATAATGCAGTAAATAAACAAGCTTCTGATTATGATTTAATGCTGCTTTTCTTCCTACCTTAACTTGGTTTATGAGCAGCTCTTGATGATTTAACCTTTCAGCCAATTAGAACAGAAGGTTTGATGGACAACAAATGAATAAATAACATTTTAGTGCAGGAGACAGAATCATCCTCCCCTATTAATCAGTCCCTCTGCCTGTGTGCAGGTAACGCGATATTTATCACGCCCTCTCTTACAGTCCCTTGGGGTGTCATTTCATGGCCTACCAGTAAAAACTTCACATTTACAGCAACTGCCCCTCTGTTACTGTCGATAACATCTAATTGATATGTCAAACCTTCAAGGAGTGCAGTAAATTGAAACGCTGCCTCCCCAAAGAAAATAAACTGGCAAACAGGTAAATCAGCACCTGCCTTCCTGTAATCACCCAGCCACCCCCAGTCCAAAGCCTCCCCCTAAGAGGTCACTGGCACCATCTTTCCTTCTGCCTCAGATATCTAACACCTCAATGCACAAACTGTGTGGCCAAGAGCACCACAGAGTCCTGCCTACAGAATGTCACAGTGAACCCCAAGCTCAGCGCACATCAAGCCACTGCACTGAAATCATTTTGCCAGTGAAAAGCCCAGCGCGACAGTGGCACCACAAGTATTAGGTGGGGTGTACTCTGGAAAAGAACAATATTAACGACTAACAACAATAGTGCAGACTTCCTCTGAAGAGTAGGCAGTGCTGTCAGAGATGTGATCTCATTTACCTTCCAAATATCTCCACAGTGCAGGGAGGAGCTGGAATAATTACTCATTGTTCAGAAGAAATGAAGCCCAGAGAAGTTAAGAGACTGGTCTCAGCAGTTACTGTGAATCAGATACATTTGACATTGAACTATAAGATCTGTCTTAAAAACAGGGCTCATTGCCACTCAAATATAACACTTAAAAGTATTATTAAAAACACTTAAATATCACACTGATGAAGGGAGAAAGGACTAAATTAGCACTGATAATTCATTCAGTTTATTTACTTAACAAAAGAGCTCCGATTTTAATCATGGACAAAATGAGACGTAGTATATAATCCCGTGGGGGCACCATGAACGGAAAAGGCTCTAGCTGAAGAACAGATCACACACATCTCTGTCTCTCACAGGAAAAACCACACCTAGCAAATGTAAACAGATAAGTAAAACATACATTTAAAGCTAGATGTGTTACACACACGTAAGCAGGTCATATGGCCACATGTGTTCTTTCTGGCATCCCATTCTAGTTTTCCTCCTACTCTTTTATTCACTTATTCTTTACCTCTTTTTTTGTCTTAAAAAAAAATAGATCTGATGTGGGCAAGCCAAAAGAAATGAGGTTCTAATCCTGAGTTTGGGGGAAGATATGTAGATTATCACAACGATTTTAAAGCACTCTAACTGAGCCCACCAAACTACAGTGCTAAGTCATCACCCTTCTAAGAAGGGGAAGGTGTGCCTGTACAGGAATTCTGAATTTAGATACTCAGTCACCTTTCTTCCTACCCAGTTCCTCATCAAACACAGGTCTGCCCTCACCCTGTCACCCTCCTCCTTCTCACTTTTACCATTTCAGCCAAACATTTTCTTTGTCCCCTTTGCTCCTTTCCTTTTTTTAATCTGTCACACCCAGCCCCAACATCTTTCCCAAACTTTCCCAATTTCTCATCTTGCTCTGGAAATCCCTGTCTTGGTCTTACTTCTCCCTATGGGGAGTTCTTAACAATTCTGAGGTATGGGTAATTCAGTAATAAGATGCGAGTCTCATGGCCGCACAAACTCCTTTTCTACGTTGTCATTCCTCTTCTGGGATTTCATCTGTCTGCCTGGCCCAGCTGGCAGGCCCCTGGCCAAGTGTTCCTAATCTTGGATACGGCCGTGAGCACACTTCTGGATGAGGGCCATCTCATAACAATGAGGGAAAAAAGGACTGTCAAAACCAGTGCCACTGCTTAGGGAAAAAGGAGCCTTGGGGCAAAACCAATGTTGGATGAAACACAAAGGCTTTTAGAGATTACCAGCCAAAGTTCATACAACGTATAAACAGTAGCAATGGAGAGACTCTGTACCGGAAGATCTGAACAGGGGTAAGGGAATGCCAATGAAGGAAAGGTAAAAACATAACAGAAAGAGCTTGTCTAAGACAAAGATGTACAGGAGAGAGAATGATCCATCATTGAGCCAAAGACCATATGTAGCGGGTTCAAATATAAAGCTAACTTTTTTTTCCATTTCTGATTTTCATGATTTATATATTTAATCAGAGTTATTCAAATATTGTCCATTACACACTTGTAGCTTAACATGGGGCTTGTTTCAGAGTATGTGTCAGGTGGTGCTTACACTGCTTACAAGGCTTGGTCATTCAGAATGAAATTGTAATTTCAAGGTAATAATGAGATGTGATGCTGCAATTCTACAATCTAATTAGTGTAAATCCATAAGTGTGGGTCAGAAAGTCAGATTTTGTTTAAGGTAACTAACTTCTGATGGAATTTCTGCTGGTACATTGTGACTGTCTTAATGAGCTCCCTTATGAGATGGGCACATACCACCACCATGGACAGAAGACAGGAAAGCACAATCTTCCTCTGCGTGTGCCCCCAGGGCATCCTCTGCATTTGTCCCTACATGCTTGGTCAGAAGTCCATTTACTCACTTCTCTGCATCTGGAGCCCTAAAGTCACCCATCCCTCCTCCCACGGACAAATGGAACAAGAACAAATCAGCTAAGGTAGCTGCCATCTCTTGCCCAGTGGTGTGCCCTAGCATCTCTAAGATCCATTTGAATTAAGTCACCGGCAGTCACATTCAGAGGTAACAGGAAGAGGCAGAATGCTCAGGGTACATTAGGAAGCTAGCCTAGCAGACCCTGAAGGTGAAGGCCAAAGATGTCCCCATTTGGTAAGATCTATGAAAACAGAGACATTCTCTGGCCCTAAAGTTGCTGATGTCCTCCTGGGGAACCATTCTTTTACTAACTCAAAAAATATTGTATGTGCCAGGCATCATATGCATGCTAGGAATGTAGATAGGAACAAAGCAGACCCCTACTGTTATGGAACTTAAAGCCTACTGGGAAAGACATACATAAATAAGTAAATTACAAATAACATAAAATTATAAGTTGTGACACGTATTAGGAAGGAAAAGAAATAGGTGCTATGAGAGAATAGCAGAGGAGGCCAACTCTAGCTTGGCTGCAAATGGTCATTTAACCAGCCAGGCAAAGAGCAGAGAGATTAGGGACTACCTATGAGAATGCAAAGAAGCCTCTAGGGGCAACCTTGGCTTCAAGGAGCTTATGATCTAGTTGAAGAGATCTAAAGTGCGGGATCTTAGCTCCCTGACCAGGATCAAACCTGCACCCCCTGCAGTGGAAGCACAGAGTCTTAACCACTGGACTGCCAGGGAAGTCCCTAATGACATCTTCTCTTTGTTTAGAGTTTTACCACTTAGAGATCACCTCCAGTACACCAATTCATCTGAGGCAGATGACACACAGATAACAAGAGAAGACTAACAAGATACAAGCACATGGGGCTTCCCTGGTGGCGCAGTGGTTGCGCGTCCGCCTGCCAATGCAGGGGAACCGGGTTCGCGCCCCAGTCTGGGAGGATCCCACATGCCGCGGAGCGGCTGGGCCCGTGAGCCATGGCCGCTGGGCCTGCGCGTCCGGAGCCTGTGCTCCGCAGCGGGAGAGGCCACAGCAGAGGGAGGCCCGCATATCACAAAAAAAAAAAAAAAAAAAGATGAGTCTGGCTGGGCAGCTCCAACTGGCCCCAGAAAAACACACACAACAAAAAAGGGTGAGAAGAGAGAGGTTAAGAATCTAGGGGAGATTCCATGACTTTTGACTTTGGAAAAACAAGTATTAAAAACTCTCAAACCTGACGTGGGTCAAAGAACACTTAAAATCTCATGGTGCTTGCTCAGGTGTGAGGGCACATGGGTACGTGTGCAAGCACACGCAGTCCGAGAATTATTCTCCCCCACCCCTGGACGTAAGAGGCTTCTAAAGCCATTTGTGGTACCATGGGGATCCAATTAACCACAGTCTCTCACAAACATTAAAACACTAGTTAGACATGAAAAACTGCTGTGGCCCATCAAAGGCAAGCCTCCAGCTGACAGAGCAGCCCTGAATAAAACAAAGACCTAAAGACGGCAGGGTTGCCTTGCAAGCAATCGACTCTCTAACCACAATTTGACCCAGGATTTTACAGCTGACACAAGCAGAGGTTGGGCAGTGTGAGTGTTGCCACTTAACAAGTGTGTCCTGGAGTGGCCTTCTCATTCAGCATGCGCCTCAGGCTCCCCCAGTGCAAAGTCACTTCCCAGGGAGACCAAAGGCTGTACTGCAAGGAGACGCAGAGCGTCGTCTAGAGAGGCGGTCAGATATTTCCTTTCTTCAAGTTTTCAGAGTGCTGGGATTCTGATTGCTCTCCAAAGGAGACCAATTCTGGGGTTTATGCTTTGAAGTCCTGGCTGAAGTCATTAGTGTTGCCACTTAATGTTGTTTTAAGAGCACATATTTATTATGTGGTTCACAGTCATATTCTTCTACCTCCTGGCTTCAAATTCCTCAGATGTTTAATCCAAAGATTCTTGAAGGCCTAAACAATGAGCCTTTCAAAAATAGGTAAAGAATAAACAGCCACACAATGAAGCCTGGCTGAATGCTCTGGAGCCCCCCTGCTCCCCCCCACCCCTGCTTCGGTTACTGTCCTTGTCCCCTCTGCTCTGATGGGCAGGAGGAAAGGAACATAATCCAACAGCAGAAAGTGGCCAGAACAGCACGGCTGGCTGGCCCCAGGGGCAGGCTGAGTTAGCTGCTTGAGGAGTAGGTTTGAGAGCTTCAGAAGAGGCCACGAACACATCTGCAGAAGGTCACAGCTCCGTGTCTACGAAAAACGAGTGCTCGCTTTCCCTCATGCTTGCAGCTCCTCCTGTTGACGGAGCTGGGGGTGAGAGTGTAAGGGAACAGGTGGCGTGGGGCTGGCAGTCTGTCCATGCTGGGAACCCAGGCACCTCGAGTCTGATGAGTGGACAGACTTGAGAACAGTGGGTTCTGCTGCAGTTGGCACTTCTGGAACGATGTGTGGTACTTTCCTCAGGAGAAGTCCCTCTGCCTCACCCTCTGGCCCTCGGCTGTCCAGCCTGCTGAATGGTTGCCCAACTCTGCTCCACTGTCTGCCTCTGGGCACCAGGGCACAGAGTTATGAAGAGTTTTTCCTGCCCTCCCTAAAGGGGGCCACCCCACTTCAGCTTCTCACCTGGAAGACTTCATGTCCCCACTGCAATGGCTCTAGCTCGGACTCCCATGACCTCTCATCTCTAACTGCTGCTCCCTGGCTTTCCTGTCTCTGGTCTCTCTTACTACCAATTCAGTCTACTTGTTGTTACAAGAACAATCTACCTGAATAAAGCACACTTTTATCACTCCTCTCTTCTGCCCAGAGAGTAAGGTTAAACTCTCTGACATGGAATCCAGGGATTTCCACAGTCTGGTTCCAGTTTGTCCCTCCAGTCTTCTCTCCAGCCTGTTTCCTGTTGGCCCACTAGACTTCAGGGGCAGCCTGGAGCACAGTGCTGGACAAGCCCTCCTCATCCTCTAACCGAGAAAGGGCAGTCCCTGGACCTTCCATCTGCTCTCCAATCATGCCAAACCGTGCTTATCACCTGAATGTGCCAAAAAGCTACTTCACACCTCATGCCTTTGTACACGCTCTTCCTTCTGCCTGAAGGGCCTCCAAATGCCCCTCCCCATCCTAGCTCGTACCCCGCCCAGCACCCACTCATCTGTCAGGGTTCGGCATAAGTGGTACTTCCACCCAGAGACTGTTCTCAACCCTTCTCAGGTAGAATGGTCACTCTCCCCACTGTGTCCCACACTTCTATGGTGGCATCAGGAATACTTTATTGCACATATTTGTTTATATATCCCTCTCTCCGGACCATATTTGAACTCCATAAGTTCAGGGACTTTTTTTTTTTTTTTTTTGATAATAACTGGCTCAGAGTAGATGCTCACTAAATGTGTGTTCAAAGTGTGAATAAAAAATTTGAGTGCCAACCTCTGGGGTTAATAGAATTAGGGTCTCTTTTCCACAAAATAGCTCTGTACACATTTAAAGATAATTATCATGACCTCACAAGTCCCTCAGTCTTGTCTTACCTGGTCTTGTTTTATCCCTAGTTCCTTCAGTTGATCCCCCCTCCCCATGAGACAGCTTCAGCTTCCTGAACTCTCATCACCTGGTCCCCATCAGTGTACCTCTTTAAGCACGAACACATCTGTCCTGACCAGCACGGAGCACAATAGGAAGGTCGCATGGGCATATGGACACTACACAGTCAGTGCACACTAAGACTGCACAAGGTCTGCAGCAGACTCATCCTAACCATCACCTCGTACTGAGTTTGTGGCCAATTAAAACCACAGCTCTTTTTCACATGAACTTCTCTCAAGCTTGACTGCCCCCATACTGTACTTATACAATTGATTTTCTAAACCTAAGTGGAGGGCATCACATTTATCCCCATTAAGTCCCATCCTGTTGGTTTGGTCCCACATTAGAGGCTGGAGAGATCATTTTGAATCTCATGTCTGTCATCTATCACAGTAGTCATCCCTTCTAGCTTTGTCTCATCTAGAAACCCAGGAAGCATGCCTTCTGTCTTTTCTCAGGGCACAGATAAAAACAGCGAAATGTTGAAATGTCCAGGACCAAGGACAGAGCCAGAAGGTGCATATCAAGACTTCTTTCTCTCCTTCCGCCCCCACCCCCGCCCTCCCCCCGCCCGTCCCCATCCTGGTCTCCAATCCAGTCCCTCAGCAATATGTTTTCCACAGCCAACCACTTCTCACCATCTCCAGTGTCACCATCCTAGTCCAAGACCCTGTATTCTCTTTATCAGGGTTATAGCATCGGCCTCCTTACTGGTCTCCTGGCTCCATATTTATCTCGCTACAATTCATTCTCCACACAGCAACCAGAGTGATCTTTAAAAAGCAGAGGGGCTTTCCTGGTGGCGCAGTGGTTAAGAATACGCCTGCCAATGCAGGGGATGCGGATTCGAGCCCTGGTCCAGGAAGATCCTACATGCCGCGGAGCAACTAAGCCCGTGCGCCACAACTACTGAGCATGCGCTCTGGAGCCCGCGAACCACAACTGCTGAAGCCCATATGCCTAGAGCCCGTGCTCTGCAACAACAGAAGCCACCACAGTGAGAGGCCCGCGCACTGCAGCGAAGAGTAGCCCCCACTTGCTTCAACTGGAGAAAGCCGATGCGCAGTAACAAAGACCCAACGCAGCCAAAAATAAATAAATAAATTTTTAAAAAATTAAAAAAATAAAAAGCAGAAATCAGTTCACACCACTCCCTTGCTTAAAACCCTCCAATAGCTCCCATTGCTCTTAGAATCAAATTCATCCTCCTTACCAAGACCTAAAGGTCATATACAATCTAGGTGTACAGGCCTCCCCATCTCCTCTTGTACTGCTCTCTGACTCCTTCTCCAAGCTTCAGCTGCCCTAGCCATCTTTCTGTTCTGTATACACACCAAATTCATTCCTTCTTCACGGCCTTAACTCCTCCTTAAATTCTCTTCCCCCCAGCTTTTGTGAGGTTGGCTTCTGTTTCACTTATCTCAAATGTCACTTTTTCAGAAAGGCTGTTCTGACTTCCAGTAGCTGTTTCTTGCCTACCACAGTCTTGTCACTATCTACATACTACCTTGTATCATTTGCTTCATAGCATTTATCAGTAGTGAAAACTTATTTATCTGTTACTGCCTGTTTCCCCCTACTAGGATGTAAACTTGATGAAAGTAGGGATGTTGTCTGTCTTGTTCAGTGCTTAACACTTAGTAGGCGCTCAATTTGTTTATTTCTTGGATGAATGAAAGATAGTGAGATTCACAGAATCAGGATAAGTCAAATATATTTGCTATGACTTCACGTGCATTAATAAAATGGTCCTTGGTTCCATTATTTCACCATTATTATCATCAACTTTGTAATAATATTTTATGATGTCATCAAATAATCAAACTGAATTACTAGCATTGAGTTAGGTCAGACAATAATTGGTAGTAAAAATGCATTATGTAAGATAACACAGACTTGCTACTCAAAAACCATGTACTATGAGACACCTCTCTGATGTTGGTACAGAATTAACATCTCATATGTAGCTTTGTGGTTACAGGATTAGATTGTTTTCATCATCAAAAGAGCCATTTATGAGGGCTCTGGCTCAGTCAGGTCAAATGTCTCTAACGCCTATATTTATATATACTTATATATATTCCAATATAACATTAGGGGCAGCGATCATTCTGACTTCAAAATCTGAATTTTATTGACTTAGAATCCCGTTACAATGCCAGTGTGAGACTTGACTTACAGTAGGAACTCCTACTGTTGACCCAGTGGCCAACACACTGAAGCCGGCTATAAAAGGGACTGGATGGCCCATCAAGAGCCACTGAAGCCTGCACTAGCTCCCAATGGCTTCTGTGGCCCAGTCACACGTCAGAAAGGTAGGATCATCCTTTTTACTGTGACAGCAATGCTCTCTGGTCTGTGCTTTGCCCTCTTCACACCCCAAAACCCCAGAATGAACTCTATGGATTTGCATGTAAATTAAAAATGTGTTAAAGCAGTAATTCCTGGTCTAGCCACAGATCTGTGGGGAGAGAGCCTTGAGAGACAGGGAAGAGGCGGGGCAGGTCAGGGAACCAGGAGAGAAGGGAAAAGAGAATCGATACCCCACGCCGCTCTCCTTCCTTCTCAGAGGAATCTCAAGGAAAAGGCAGAGAAGATGTCACGGACAGGAAAGTTCTGTTTCCCTGCCGCAGTTTTCATCCAGCTTCCTTCCACAGCTAAGAACCCCACCAATAGCAGTGTGGTCCTTCCATGAGCTGAAAGCTGCAGGGGTCTGTAACCCAGAGTTATCAAATTTGGACAAAGAAGGGACTTCCTACTGCCCAGAGCTGTCCCTGCTGCCCGACATGGAGAGTCCTCCTTTGTAGGGCAGTTTTAGCTGTGGTCAGGAAATGTGCCCCAGACTCTTTTTTTCTTTGGGAAAAAAACAAAAACAAAACACAGCTTTACTGTGACATAATTCACACACCAGAAAATTCACCCTTTTAAAGTGTACAATTCAATGGTTTTTAGTCTAGTCACAGAATTGTGCAACCATCACCACAAATCAATTTTAGGACATTTTCATCATCTCGAAAAGAAACCCCTTACCCTTTAACAGTCATCCCTTATTCCCCCAACACCCCCAGCCCCTGGAAACAAATCATCTACTTTCTGTTTCTAGGGATTTGCCAATTCTGGACATTGCATATACATGGATCATACAAATATGGTCTTTTGTGACTGGCTTCCTTCACGTAACAAAATTTTTCAAAGTTCACCCATGTTGTAGCATGCATGGATCAGTACTTCATTCCTTTTTATTGCTAAATAATATTCCATGGATATACCATATTTTGCTTACCTATCCATCAGTTCATCGACATTTGCATCGTTTCCAGTTTGGGGCTATTATGACTAATGCTGTTATGAATACTCATGTACAAGTTTTCAAGTGGACATATGTTTTCATTTCTCTTGGGTAGATACCTGGGAGTGGAGTTTCTGGGTCCCATAATTTATTTTTGATGATTATGTTGTCCATGAGTTTCTTTTTTTTTTTTTTGTAAGTTTTAAAAAATGTTTTACTGATTTTTTTTAATTTTTATTTATTTTGGCTGCATTGGGTCTTTGTTGCTGCATGTGGGCTTTCTCTAGTTGTGGCGAGCGGGGGCTACTCTTCATTGCAGTGCATGGGCTTCTTATTGTGGTGGCTTCTCTTGTTGAGGAGCACAGGTTCTAGGCATGCAGGCTTCAGTAACTGTAGCATGTGGGCTCAGGAGTTGTGGCTTGCAGGCTATAGAGCGCAGGCTCAGTAGTTGTGGCGCATGGGCTTAGTTGCTCCGCAGCATGTGGGATCTTCCCTGACCAGGGCTCGAACCTGTGTCGCCTGCATTGGCAGGTGGATTCTTAACCACTGTGCCACCAGGGAACAGTGGAAGCCCTGTCCATGAGTTTCTTGAGTTCCAGTTGTGATTTTTAAGTTCTAGATTAGGAAACAGATGATCGGGATCATTCATGCACATTAACATGTACTGAGCTTCGACCAAGCGGCAGGAGTGTAGTAGTGAACAGACCAGATTCAGGTTCTCCCTCATCACTTAAGAAGAGGTGTGCAATTAAAATGGTTTCTTTTGAATCCTTTAAGTGGTTTTACCATCTAACCAGGCCTAAAATCCTCCCCTCCCTTGTCAAGTCTGTGAATCTAGTTTCAGGATCGATCAAGGAAGAGCAGAAGGGCTTTCCCACATTTAGCCTGAGTTGGGGATTCTAGCTCTTCCAAGTTTAGTCTGGAGAGGTCAGGATAAGATTCAAAGAGGGGGTGCCACTGAGCTGTACATAAAGAATGACCTAGAATTCACCAGTCAGAGAAGGGGCAGGGGGTGGGGAGGGACAATAAAGACCAGCATTCCAGGTAGTGGCAGTGGCATATGGAAATGTCACAAAGATGAGAAAGCACAGACCATGTCCAGAGAATAAGTAGTAGCCCACAGCAGTGAAAGCAGAGTGGGTATACAGAAGCAATGAGAGGAGGTGGATATAAAGTTTGGGGTCAGACTGCAAGATCCTGCATGTCAGGCTGAGGCATCTGGATTGTGGGAAAGTGGGTGTATGAAAGCTCTGTTTCACAGTGGTTACTCTAGAGGTAGACTGGAAGATAGACTGGAGGCGGAGGGAGGAGACTGAGGAGAGACCACCTGAGAGTCAGTGAGAGGACAGAAGCAGCCAGAATCAACTTAGACAATGGAGAGCATGGAGTTGAGTATGACTAGATGTTTCTAGGTGGGGGAATAGATGGATGTGAATATAGAAAAAGGCATTAGATTGTGTGGGTCATTGTGTGAAGCTGGCCATGGACGATTCCCCATCCCCTCTCGCCGGAAGTACAGAGCCCCACAGGCTGCCCTGTCCCTTGGTGATGGAGGCTCTCTTCCTGGGCAAGAGTAAAGTGGAAAGCACCAGTGCTAGCTCTCCTGACTAGTTTCTACCAGAGCGCCTCAATCCTAGAGGAAACCAAAGAGATATTTTCCTTCACCATCTCTGAGAGACACAGAGACACATTAGTGGGGCTGGCAGAGTCTCTCCTTCCTAACATCAGTCATCCATGCATCTGGCAGGCATACCCCCTACCTCTCCCACCCCACCCTTTTTTTCTCTGAATGACGAAGTTCTTTTTTTTAACAATATATTTTTTAATTGAATAAATATGACATGTAACACTGTATAAGTTTAAGGTATAGAGCATGTTACTTTGATGCATTTATATATTATAATATGACTGCCTTTATGGCAATATTTGTTACATAACTATAGTATAATATTATTGTCTATATTCATTATACAGTGCATTGGATCTCTATGGCTTATTTACTACTCATTACAAGTTTATACCCTTAAACACCATTAATCTTATCTCCCCCCTCCCATCCCCATCCCCTGGTAACCACCATTTTACTATCTGTTTTTTTTGTTTGTTTTTTACAGGTTTGACTTTTTTAGATTCCATGTCTTCTGAGTGAATCACACAGCACTTGTCTTTCTCTGTCTGACTTATCTCACTTAGCATAATGTGTTCAACATCCATCCACTTTGTCACAACTGGCAGAATATCCTCCTTTCTCATGACTGAATAATAGTCCATTATGTACATGTACATCTTTTTTATCCACCAACTGACTAAGTTCTTAAGCGAGAGAACCTAACCTCTCTTACTGTTTCTGTGAAATCTGACTTCCTTATTTGTTTGCTAAGAGGGTGCTGAGAGTCTTACCTCCCAAGAGGTTCCTGGGGAGGCCTATGATGTAAGAAATCCAACTTTCCGGACGCAGGAAAGAGTTCAGTGAATTCTCAACCTGAGCCTGGAAACAGGACAATGAGTAGGAATGTAGCACTGACTCTGTGCCTCAGTGCAGTAGGTGCCCACATTATTTGTTGAAAAAAGGTCCTTTTATAATTTCCAATGATTAGAGATACATAAATAGCTTCAGCTAGATGTATTCAGAAAATTCTGGGAGCCATCAGCAGCAGTTCAAAACAAGAGGCAACAGCAGTCTTGCCTGCCTGGGCTAAGGAGAATGCTAGAAGGATCAAGCAGAAAGGGACCATGAATAGAACAGGCCTCTCGCCCAATGTGAATCCTCCTAGCAGGAAAGGAGGGTGGAAACTAGAGGAGAACAGCCTCCAAACATTTTCAACATACTCCCTAAGAAATCAGACATAAATAAAGATTCAACAGAAACGAGATAAAAGATATAATAAAGATGTAGTGTAGCATAAAGCTTTTCGCAGAAGGGTCCTGTCATTGGACTTTCAAGCTACAGTTCATTTAATGAGGCCTTTTAATTTTTTTTTAATTAATTTTTTTTTGAATTTTTGAATTTTATTTTTTTATACAGCAGGTTTTTATTAGTTACCCATTTTATACATATTAGTGTATACATGTCAATCCCAATCTCCCAATTCATCACACCATCACACCCCCACTGCTTTCCCCCTTTGGTGTCCATACATTTGTTCTCTACATCTGTGTCTCTATTTCTGCCCTGCAAACCGGTTCA
>NC_041231.1:72704496-72705730 GCF_002837175.3 Physeter macrocephalus
CTATTTTTAGTTTTTTTTAAGGAACCTCCATACTGTTCTCCATAGTGGCTGTATCAATTTACATTCCCATCAACAGTGCAAGAGGGTTCCCATTTCTCCACACCCTCTCCAGCATATGTTGCTTGTAGATTTTGTGATGATGCCCATTCTAACTGGTGTGAGGTGATAACCTCACTGTAGTTTTGATTTGTATTTCTCTAATAATTGGTGATGTTGAGCAGCTTTTCATATGCTTCTTGGCCATCTGTATGTCTTCTTTGGATAAACGTCTATTTAGGTCTTCTGCCAATTTTTTGATTGGGTTGTTTGTTTTTCTAATATTGAGCTGCATGAGCTGTTTATATATTTTGGAGATTAATCCTTTGTCCTTTGATTCGTTTGCAAATATTTTTTTCCATTCTGAGGGTTGTCTTCTCATCTTGTTTGTAGTTTCCTTTGCTTGGCAAAAACTTTTAAGTTTCATTAGGTCCCATTTGTTTATTTTTGTTTTTATTTCCATTACTCTAGGAGGTGGATCAAAAAAGATCTTGCTGTGATTTATGTCAGAGTATTCTTCCTAAGTTTTCCTCTAAGAGTTTTATAGTGTCCAGTCTTACATTTAGGTCTCTAATCCATTTTGAGTTTATTTTTGTGTATGGTGTCTTGTTCCATTGATCTATATTTCTGTTTTTGTGCCAGTACCATATGTCTTGATTACTGTAGCTTTGTAGTATAGTCTGATGTCAGGGAGTCTGATTCCTCCAGCTCCGTTTTTTTTCCCTCAAGACTGCTTTGGCTATTCGGGGTCTTTTGTGTCTTCATACAAATTTTAAGATTTTTTGTTCTAGTTCTGTAAAAAATGCCATTGGTAATTTGATAGTGATTGCATTGAAACTGTAGATTGCTTTGGGTAGTCTAGTCTTTTTCACAATGTTGATTCTTCCAATCCAAGAACATGGTATATCTCTCCATCTGTTTGTATCATCTTTAATTTCTTTCGTCAGTGTCTTATAGTTTTCTGCATATAGGTCTTTTGTCTCCCTAGGTAGGTTTATTCTTAGGTATTTTATTCTTTTTCTTGCAATGGTAAATGGGAGTGTTTCCTTAATTTCTCTTTCAGATTCTTCATCATTAGTGTATAGGAATGCAAGAGATTACTGTGTATTAATTTAGTATCCTGCAACTTTACCAAATTCGTTGATTAGCTCTAGTAGTTTTCTGGTGGCATCTTTAGGATTCTCTATGTATATATAGT